>NW_024625775.1:0-2126 GCF_008729295.1 Plectropomus leopardus | reverse complement strand
TGCAGGGGTAGCCACCATCACCCACTATGAAATGATCTTAGGGAGAGTCCAGAGCACCTCTGAAGAAGCTGCTGATCTTAAAGACCCTGGTGTCGTGGACCGACTCCAGATACCCCACGACTGTGTTCAGGAACTTGCCTTTCCCATCACAGCTGGCCTGGAAGTGGATGGAGGGAAACAGTTTCTGGTCGATATAGTCCTGTCCATCCGGTCCAGGTGGTGTTTTAATTTTTAATTTTTAAATTTTTTTTATTGTGAATTTCAGTGACAACAAAAGAAGCAAAGAAACCGTCAAGGGAGACAAACAATGACACATACAGATAGTGAAGAAGGTACCTTACAAATAAAAATGGATGCAGCGCAGGTTTTAGCAATTATGTATCAGAAATGTGGTAAAACCAAGAGAAAAAAAAGAAAAAGAAACAACTAAACAAAAAACAACAAAAAATAAACAAACAAACATACAAAAGAAAATAAGCATAGATAGAGCAAATGTGTGTGTGTGTGCATGTGTGTGAGTGTGTTTGTGTATGTGTGTGCATGTGTGGTGGGGAGTGAGGTGAGAAGGTTGCTGTAGCAGGCTGGTACCAGAGCCTGCCATCGAGGGAGTAAGCCCAGGCTGCACATGGGACAGCTGATCAACCAACACACAGGTACGTATGTTGGCCCCAGATCACATTAAATTAACAGGAAAAAAAACAAAAAAAAACAAAAAAACAAAATCACCAAGTTCATCTTGGTCATATACTGATACCGGAAGTGAACAACGTCCAGATCCTTGGGAGGGGGTTTGCCCACTCTGGTGTACAGTTTTTTGTTAATACTGGTTGAGTTATGTATGCAGATCATTTGTTTATGATTGAGGAGATGGAAGAAGTCGATGACGTGTTAAGCAACCACCAGACCCTTCAGGAGGGGCTGCTCACCCTTATCATAAGCTTAGCTGCCCCCCCTCCCTTTTCCCTTTTTTTTTTTCTTTATATGTGCATGTATATAATAATAAGGGTTGCAGATCTGGGGAGAAGGCCTGTTTTCTCTGTTGAGCTACACCAAGCCTGCTTCAGGGCAGCTCCCATGCTGGCCATCAAAGCCAGATAACCCAGGACAAGCGTTTGAATAATAATAATAAATAAAGAAAATAAATAAATAAACGTTATGGATGAATTTATGGACACATACGTGGCTTGGTTTTAATTGTGACTGAGGTTTAGGTAAGAAATAAATGTATTCTGTAAGTGAGTTTATCCATTGTGTAATATTGCAAGATTGATAAGATTTTCAGTTTTGGGAAATCTAAATTTAAGGTGGGATTCTGCAGTACAAGACAGTGGAGAGTTTTTCAGTGACTGATATCCAGAGTGAGTGAATAGGTTGACAGGCCCAAGTAGCATGAAAGTAGTCATCTGTGCAACCCAGAGTGCATTGTGAGCAATGTCCATGTTAGCCAATACCATTTTAAACAATTTCCCTTGGGTATTATATGTTCTGTGGATAATTTTATATTGTATGAGTTGAAGATTTGTATTAGTGATCATTGAGAAGATGTTTTTATTGATTTGTATCTAGAGGTTGGGGTTGGGGGGTGGAGACATGTCATTTTCCCATTTTTTGGCTGGCAGTGTTATGGCGGTATCTGATATGGATATAAGTTTGTAGAGTTCTGAGATTAGTTTTTTGAGCCTGTGATTTTCATAATTCCTGCAACTAATTGAGAGGGTTGCAATGTGTTATTGGTAATGTTAATTTTGGATTTAATTATGGCTTTTAATTGGTGGTACTGAAGGAACTGATCTCTCCCAACACTGTACTTCTTGATTAGTGTACTGAATGATATAAACTGTGGTGTTTTAATTCTAATGTGACACCCATCTATTGCACCCACACATGTGCGGGGACGTGTGCAAGGGCCTCAAACTGTTGGCCGATGTGCTGCAATTAATGCACCGTTTATGCGTCCAACCCGCAGGAGATGCGAGCGGAGGAGCTGAAGATGAGATGAGAATACTCTTGTAATCAGCGGGATTCAGTGTGTCATTCCTGGTCCTGTATCTGTGTGTCCAGACTTGAAATGTGCATACATCTGAAAACGCAGGGTTACTTGTGGTTCCCAGAGTCTCCAAAAGTAG
>NW_024625774.1:0-4900 GCF_008729295.1 Plectropomus leopardus | reverse complement strand
ATATGTACTGGTCAGTCATGTAGTTTGGCTCAAAAGGCAGCTCACACGCAGCATGCTCGGTCACGTCTCTCATTAACTGGCAGTGTTTTCAAGTAGCAGGAAGCATTTGTCAACTGCCTGAGAGGGGGGCGCCATTGAGCCATCTATCCTCATCCAGCCATTACAGCAAGTGGAAACAAACACTACATACAAACTCTGTTACATCAGCCTAACTTTTCATATGAATATTCCTATGTTTTTAACAGTGTCTTATTTCACTAAAATTGTATGAACGTATCATACACAATATTTTTCATAGGCTTATACTTTGGCAGGGACAGAAGTAGGCTTAGTATCTGAAAACATTTGCTTTGTTTCACTTATGCTGTGACTGAGGAAGTAGAGCAGGCGGTCCACTTATCGAAGGATCAGCGGTTAAGTCCTCGGCTCCTTCAGTCAGCCTGTCAAAGTATTCCAATCCCAGTTGCTGTTCCATTGGTGTGTGTGTGTGTGTGCTTGTGTGCGTGTGCATCTTTAACTGATTAGCAAGCGGGCATTTGTATAGCCTTGGCCACCAGTGGATGACTGTGTGTCTGGATGGGTGAATTTGACAAGTAGTGTTAACGCATTTTGAGAGGTCAGAAGACCAGAAAGGCAATTCAATTTTGTGTTTTTCCCAGGAACGTTGTGGAACCTATCGTCTCACGACTCTGTAAAAATGGAGATTGTGGACCATGCACTGCACGCCCTCTCTGACGAGGTGATGGTACACCATTCAGGCTGGGAGAGAGGGAGCAATGGAACAGGAGGAGGGGAGGAAAACTGCAAGCCCAGACATCTGGAGTGGGAGACAGCCCTCACCAACACAGCGGGCTGCCTGAGGTATGAAACAAAGAGCTGATCAGAGGTGTTTGACTGCTACTGATGATATGACTGTTATGATGATAAGAGAGGAAGAATGGAAAATGGCATCCAAACAGACTGACAGAGCAGTGGATTGTACTAGGGAGGAAATAAGCAATGATGAGTTAAAAGAGCAGAGGAGATGGAAAACGTCATGAAGTGGTTTCAATGAAGAGAGAGCAAAGAAGCTGTATTCATGCAGTCTTTTATTCCACAAATCATTAGAGTGATGACACAGGGTTTGGTATTGTTTGTTTTATTTTCGATACCAGTGCTAAAATGATACTCTTCAAACAGTACAAGTGCCTAAACAATGCTTGAACAGTTTTTTTTCTTTTTTTTAATGCCCCTGCACTAACGATAGCCATTGCCAGTGGCATTAAGTTATGTGTGTTGTTTTTGTTTCACTTAATTTCAGTAGAATAAAATGATGAAGTTCATACATTTTATATCAAAGATCAACTTAAATTTGACGTCATAATGAAAAACACTTTTCTGGCCATTATTCAGCATCACTCAGGAACAGAAGGGGAGACATTTGGTCAGACACTGATCTGTGCTGATAGTAGAGATCTTCTGTGCTACCGGGGGGAAGATGTGAAGCATCCATGTTTTCACAGACAACCCTGCCACCTTCAACAAACCCAGGCTCCGTTTATGCGAGCTCCAGGTAGTGGCAGTACCACCTGGCTATCACAGATACAAGGCTAATAATGTAATACACAACAACTTTTTTTTTTCTTTAAAATGTTGTGAGGATGTGGGATATGTTTTGAATGTGTACTTTGTTTTAAATGTGAGCAGAAAAGTTAGTTAAACATATATTAGCTTAAGTCCAGGGATTTCTAAATTAATTATAATAAATTAAGATGGCATTGACGTGAAAAGGTGCCACACACTGCAAAAACAAGGACACAAAGGAAGACTGAGGGGTGAATCATGCCTACATGTGTGTTGATACATTTGAAATCTATACAGAATGCCTGAGAGACTTACTGCATAATATTTCATTATATTTTTATATTTTGAATTGTTACTTGGTGCCTGAATTCTGCTTTTTCTATCAAACAAAAAAGACATTTCCACAAGCAATTCCTCCAGATTGCAGGAAATGAAGTGTTTGATGCTCCAGATTTCTTGGTGGAGGACTTCAGACTGCTTTTATTTTATATCGTATTTTTCATCACTGCCAAATTACCACCTTGTGATTGGCTGCTGTCTGTGACCAGTAATGAGACCTAATTTAAGTTTGAATGTCAGATGCGTTTGTTTAACACTCAGATTTTAATTTCAATTTTATTCACATTACTTTTTTACCCTCTGAGAAACTAATGATAATGATGTTCCAGCAGCTCAGTTTGATCAAATCACACAGGTCCATAAAAGGTTGAGAACCACTGGTCTAGAGTATTTAAACTTCATAGCAGCATTAGAGAGAAGCAGCTATGGCTATGTGTGGAATGGCGCTGAAATCTGATAACTATATATTGTGTTATTTGTTTAGCAAGCGTCAAGTATATTTTGTAAATTGCACATTAGATACATGACTAAGCTGCAGCATGGAAAACATTTTAGTCAAAAGATCATTTCGTGCTTTCATCCCTGCAGACATGGATGTAAATGTTAAGTGCTTCTTAACTGGGGAACTGAAGCATATAATCATGTGGTGGTAAATCTAGTCTTTAGTGCATTATCACCTGAAGATAAGAACTGTTGTGATTTCATTACCTTAAAATGAGCTGTTATGGAGATACACCACCATGTTGCACCACCATGTTTCAACAGAACCCCAGAACAGACAACAAAACCGTGGCTCCCAGACGAGGGAGTGGAAGCATACATGTTCAAATCACAAGCAAGTCCCAAGTCTTAACCTTCAAGTCTCAAGTTACTGTGTTGAAAATCAAGTAGGTGAAGTCCTTGCTTTAATTTAAGCAAGACAAGTCAAGTCATTGCTCAGTTAAGCAATCACAAATCAAGTAATACTCATCAAGATTAAAAAAAAAAACATAAGTTGCGCCCAGTGGTGAAATGTGACTAAATACATCCACGCAGGAACTGTAGATCTGAGTCTTGTCACCTCGTTTTACTGTCTACTTCTACTCCACTACATTCATCTGACTGCTTTAACAAATTAAGATTTTTGTGCACAAAACATATGAAAATGTACAAGTACAGGTGGGACTATAAGACAGTTAATGAATTGACAAAAATTAATTGGCAGCTATTTTCAAAATTCTTTAAGTCATTCTTTATGAAAAAAACATTTCATTGTTCCAGCTTCACAAATGTCAGGACTTTTCGCTGCTTTATTTACTTACTTTTTATTGTTTATTAGTTTGAATGTTTTAATAATGTTGAGAACTGTTTGTTGGACAAAATTCTCTGTCATAGTGATGTGAGTTCTCATTACTTCCATGTTTTTACAAACTAAATGATCAGTTGATTAATTGAGAAACTAATCACATTAATCCATAATGAAAGTAATCAGTTAAAAGCTCAAAATGAGCTCTACCTCAACAAACTTCAATTGTAAAATCCTGCTTTTACATAAATGTATAAGTCAAAATCATCTAATGAGATCAGATATAAAGGTATTATAGTCACAGGGGACATTTTCTTGGTACAGCACTTTTACCTTTAATACTTTAAGTACCTTTTCATAGTGAGAAAAATAAATACTGTTGTTTAAAAAAAAACAAAAAAAAAAACGGTGTAAGCTGGAAAAACATGCCTAATAATCAGTCAGTCACTGAATAGGTTGTTAACATTAGCAGTGATAGATGTACCCGGTAGTGCTGTAGTAGTCGGAAATACAAGGTACAAGGTACAAGGTACAAGGTATAAGGTAGATTTATTTGTCATTTGACCCTAAATCCTGCTACATCTTTTTGGAGTCAAAGGAGGAGTTGAGGAGTCTCATGGCCCGGGGAAAGAAGCTGCTATGTAGTCTGGTGGTTTAGCAGCAGATACTTCTGTACCGTTTTCTAGATGGCAGCAGGATGAACAGACTGTGGCTGGGGTGGCTGCTGTCTTTCAGTATCCTTTGGGCTCTGTGCAGAAACCTTAGTTCACTGAGGTCACTGATGCTCTGTAGATGGGAACCAGTGAACTGGCGATTTTAATCACCCGGTGTAGAGCCTTCCTGTCCTAGGCCGTGCACAAACCATGCCAGTTCATGATGTGTCCAGTCAGTATGCTTTCTATTGCTCCTCAGTAGAAGTTAACCTGGCTCTTGCTCTGGAAGCCTTCCTAAGTTTTTGTAGGAAGTAGAGCCTTTTCTGTGCTTTTTTCACTGAGATAGGTTCTCAGTGATAGTAATTCCAAGGGACCTATAGCTGTTCACCTGCTCCACCTCAGCTCCACTGATATAGAGTATGTGTCTTTGCCTCCTCCTTTCTAAAATAAACAATCAGCTCCTTGGTTTTACTGACTTTAGCAGTAGTTTGTTCTCTGTGCACCACTCAGCAAGATTGTTGATTTCCTCCCAGTGTGATCTCTAATTGTTGTTTGTAATATGGCCGATGATGGTGGTCGTCCGCATACTTCACAATATAGTTCTCCTGATGTCTGGTAGTGCAGTCATGGGTGTACAGTGTGAACATGAAGGGGCTGAGCACACAGCCCTGGGGAGCTCCGGTGTTGACCACCAATGTAGAGGTGTGACTGCCAATTTGAACTCTCTAGGGTCTGCATGTGAGGAAATCCAATATCCAGTTGCAGAGTGTTGTACTGAAGCCCAGAGTGTTAAATTTTCCTATCAGCTTCATGGGAGAGATTGTGTTGAATGCTGAGCTAATGTCAACAGCATCCTGATGTAGAAGTAAATAAATAAAAAGAGGAAAGGGAAAACAAAAAGCAAAATATTGAATATAGTTAAAGGGGAATAAGCACATAATAATAATAACAACAACAATAATTGCTGTTATTAATATCACTAATAAATGGGAAAAAGGGGGCAAATTAAGCAGATAGAAAAGAATAACAATAGGATTTTGATAGTAAGGTAAGGTTATGT
>NW_024625773.1:0-2728 GCF_008729295.1 Plectropomus leopardus | reverse complement strand
CATATGCTAATTCAGTTGAAGTAATCTTGTTACGTATTTCCACCCTTTGCCATATTCAGATATATTTTGATTAACTGCTGGATATGGCTTGGCAGTGCAAAATAAGATGGCAAAACATTTTTAAGGGATTTAGAGGTTCAGTAAATCTCATTCCTAACCCTTCATGGCACAGCACTGATCCACACATTGCTGTCTGAACAAGAAAGGAGTCAAATTTTCATCCATTTTATAAACTTATTGTTTTCCCCCTGCATACATTTTAGATAAACCAAGGATAAAATTGAAAGAGACAAAGCAGGGGAAGTAGACATTCCCGTCCCAATCTTTTGGACACACACTTGCTTACTACACAAAATGTAAATTATATGGAAATAGAGATGACAAGAAGTGAATACAATTGCATTTGTTTCACCTGCATTGATAACACCACTGTAATACAAGATAAGAGGAAGAGGACATTATACACCAGACAGGGAGCTGGACTTTGTTAGTAGGTAGGTTTGCAATGATAATACAAAGAGAAATGACCAGCAAATTTGCTTTGTAAAAATATTTCACATCATTATAATAGGAGATAGGTCAATTAAGGTCCTAAATAGGCACTCACCATTATACAAATACAAGTAAAAATCAATTTGTTCTTATTCCCAAGTTGTCAAATGCTGATGCTTTTTTTACACCCCTTGGCATCTGATAGCGATGCACATGGCAACCTATAGGATGCCTTTGTGACACAGCTAAAACACACGGTAACATGTAGAGAGGTTTAGAATAAATAACTTTGTTTTATAATATAACATGTAATTATACTGACATCAGTGTGAGACCTCCAGTAAAACAAGGTTTATTTTTGGTTTCACAAGTGACACAAACTGTGGGCTCCTGGGTGAAAGTCTTATTTTGTTTGAGCCATTCGAACACTTTCTCATCCCAAGTCGTCACATGTTGAAACTTTGCAGTGGATTTCATTTACATATTACTAGATATCCTTCTGAATCTGCTCTTTATGCTACAAGATGCCACTACCATGATGTCAGCATGGTTGGATGATGCTGCACATGGTCATGTTTAGGCAGCAAAAGCACAAGGTAACCAACGGCAGGACATTAACAAATGCACAGGCTAGCAGGGATGGTTAAGATTAGGCAACACAATCAGGATTACATTAGATTATGATTAGAATCAGATGAAGGAGGCACATGGTAAGGTGTGGGGAAAATAATCGCATTTGGACAGGGAGCAAATCCCGGACTCCTTTATGAAGGTCCAGGGTTTGTTGGATCCATCCACAGCCCCTCCTGCGTGCCCTATAGGCACCCTTGCATATGCATATGTGGATGTGAAAGGTGGCTTTTGGTGTTGTGATCCACCTCCCCTTTATCCCATCTTATTCAAACTTTGTCAGTCTTGACACAAAGTATTACGGTAGATGGGTTTACATTAGAGTTAGTTAGAAGTCTTGTGTATCTCATAAAGAAACTAAAGGGAGCCTTTGGTGGTATTATCACCTGCCAAGGGGCATTAAAAAAGTACAACCTGGGGATGACAACAGACTGGTAAAAATATACTTACAAAAATACTTCATAATTACTTAAATGAAATAAATGAGGTCGCTACACTGCTTGATTACCGGCAGTACTGGTTGTTTACCACAGAGGAGATTTTGTGCTAACTCAAAGAGAGTTTGCCAGTATGTGGCAGCACATTGCCTTCGTAGATCAGAGTGGTGGAAATAAATCTACAGAGAAGTGACACTTCACAGATTAGGAGGTGAGGAGAGATTGACTGCAACACCAACACAATCAGCTGCAGCTGATTTCTTCTGATTTTTTCTCGGAAATTTAAACGCACATGGAGGGAAAATGAGACAAACTACGTGTGTTTGTTTACATGGAAACATACCTAAAATAACAGAGCAACAAGACAGAGCTTAGCAAAAAGCAAGACCAAGATGGCAAAATAACGGTGAACAGTTGAAGCAGCTGACTATGCCTGTTGCTCAAGGCCAGACCTATTTGTTCACCAAAGTGACTTTAATGTTGTTTTTTGTATTTTATAGGAAACTGTACGATTTCTCTAAAACTGAGGGAAACAACAGGCGCTATGACCCGATGCAAGGGTAAGATTTAAAGAAAGAAGGCTGAATGTGCTGTGCTGAATGGAATCAAAAATGTCTATCAGCCATAATATCTGTGTTATCTTAACACTACAGAGCAGTACTAATTGTACTACTTGTGTTTTCAGTTGCTGGAAGCGAGGAGAGCTGTCTTGGCCAAAGAAGAAATGGATGTTTGGAGAGGAATCACAACAGACATGATATCAGATGAAGAAGATGGCACAGCTGACGGGGAAGTTGCGGATTATAAGGCCACTGTCCTTTAGAAGCCAGGAGCTCTCTGAACTATGTGCTGCTCTTCAGGAGAGACTGGAAGGGAACCTGAAATATGTAGCAACACACCACAAAAGGCTGCATATTCGGCCACCTTCATACAACCCCGAAGCAGCAAAGACACATTTCAAGCATCTCATGTAATAAGAACAACTCTGCTCTGTTGCTTCTTTTTGTTCTTTTTTTGTTTAAATAAAGCTTTACTATTTTCAATATGTTCCTGGCAAATGTGTCAGCTGATATTGTTACAGGTTTAGTCTTCAGTAACTGTAAAACAATAATGATAAAAAAATAAATAATAATGATAATATACTCATATCAAATAATAACTGCAATAAT
>NW_024625772.1:0-5550 GCF_008729295.1 Plectropomus leopardus | reverse complement strand
AGGTGGCATTCAAGAAAATAAAAAAAGCAAAAACAAACAAACAAGCAAAAAAGTTAGGCCCCCTAACCTGAAAAAGAACCAAAATAAAAAAAGTTAAGCCTACGATAAAAATACCTTCAAATTTTTATTTTTTCTTTAACATAATTTCAAATTAATATTTAACTAATTATGAATATACAAATAAGTTTTCTCGATAATTTTCCCTTGTTTTATTTTTATTTTTATTTTTTTAAAAAACAACAACTTTATAATGATGTTATTTTCTTGTCATCTGTCACAAATTTCCAGCAAATTTTTTGGACATTTCTTGGCAAGTACCTCATTGCCTTCTTCGCATGTTTTGGAAATCAAAACAATGTGTACAGAATTCAAAGGATTAACCTCTCGTTAAAGGTGTCTGAAGGCAGCACGGACACATGATCCAGCTGTCAAAGGGTTAACTAGAGAATTTAGGGAGTTTTATTATGAGAATAAAATGAAATGTTCAGTTTTGTTTGTCCTCTGTCTGCTTTTTCAGTCTGAGGTCTGTCAGCGTGCATTCAGCCGGTGGTGTGCGTGTGTGCGTGTGTGTGTGTGTGTGTGTGTGTGTGTTATTTTTCTGACAGTGAGGTCAGTGTGTCTCTGCTCTGTATGAATGCTGAATATGTGTCATTTACAGCGAGCTTTCACCCGTCCGCTCGCTATCTGAGCCTCAGATTGACCGCCTGGATAAGGACGGGATCCAAGATAAGAGCAAACAAACATACAATGTATACACACACACACACACACACACACACACACACACACACACACACACACACAGAGGAGTGCTGTGCAGTGTCCCGCCCTGATACTGATCTGTTTCCCTTTGAACTTCCCTGGAACTGAGCAGAAAAATTACTTGGGAGTTCAGTTTACCTCCAGACACACGGTTACAGACTCCAGTACACGTGCACAGAATTAAAGTGGTTTTATTTTATGACTTTTCATGAATGTGGCCACAGACCTGCAGACAAAGCTGAAAACACATCCTTTTCGAGTGTTTTAATACACACCGAGCTGACGTTTTCCTCAGCCGACAAGTGAGGATTTTTTTAAAAAAATGTGTAAAAACACCAATCTGATGTTGGATAAAGAAATCTGTGCTTTAAAAACGCCGACACACAGCTGTAAACTGGATATTATTTGTTATTATTATTATTTGATATTATTTGGGTTTTTTTTGCACATTTCAGCCAAAAAGGCCATTCAAAGTGCTCTACAGAATAGAGATAAAGTGTGAAAGACACACATTTTAAAATGACATTTAAATAGAATTTATAAAGCCATTAAGCCTTTAAAACCTCAATGGACATCAGTTTGTCTTGTGCTGCATTCAGCATTCACAATCTTAAAACCTTTTAAAACTGGAGCCAAAAGGTTGAATTCTTTTCAAAAATGGGAAAAGGTGATGAGAGAATTGCAAGAAACTGACATAAAGGTGACAAGAACACAACCTGAAAATAATGTTTCAAAAAGGAGAGAGAGCAAGAGACAGAGAAAGATATAAAGCTAAAAAATAATATAAAAATGTCCAACTATATTTGTGATTATTAGAATTATATATAGAAAATATGTTACAGAATATATATCTTTTTAAAATTATTATTTTATTTCATTCCCTTTTTTTTCTGCACAGGTTTCAAAGGGTTAAAAAGTTAAATCATTGAAATAAAAAAACGAGATAAAATGTACTAAAGGAGTTACAAAATACATGAATAAAAGTTACAATGCAATGTAAGAAATTAATAAATATTGGATTTTACAAAAGGCAGTGACAAAAACTCTTGAGGCGTGATTTCTAAAGAACTGAGAGCTGCAGCTTTCAGTTATTTGGTGCATAAAAACTAAACGCTGCTTCATAGGAGCACGTGCAAATACAGAGACAGGTTTACTGGGTCATCTCGGTGACTTTTACCCTCAGAATCACCTCTAATGAAACCTGAAACGTGGGCTGATGTCAGAGAGCTGCTCTGACTTTTGACCTATAAAGCTGCGCCTAAGACCAACACCTGCTGATGTCAGTCGCCTGTATTTAAAGTGGAAATAAACACGTTTGATTGAACAGTGTAATGACTGCAGAATATTTAAAGCTGCAGGAGAACATACACTTATGATGTTGCTGTTTATCATATATAGACCACACCGTGTAAATTTCATGCATGTCGGATGATCTTTGTCACATAGGGCTGACTTCCTGTTGTCAGTAGGTGGCGCTGTGACTGTGGCTCAGTATCGTGAAGTACATGTGTTCAGGCCTGGATTCTTACCCAGCATGTGAAATCTGGGGCAGACTGAGCTATCTAAAGTCAAGTTACAACAGTTTCCATACGATGAAATATCAAAATTTGGCACTTGTTATGGTGACATCGTATGAAAAAAATTCATAATCTTTACAATAAAGAATCATCAAGGTCCCAAATTTCAGGTGGATCTGGTTAACTTGGTGAGAGGAGTAAAATCAATGTAGGCTATAAAACATTTAATTTTTTGTTGCCAGTAGGTGGTGCTATAAACATAATTAAAGATAATGTACAAAAACTTTTCTCAAATGGATTCAGATGTAGGTTAACTGTAAGTTACCTACATCTGAAGAGACAGAGAAGAGACAGAGACTCCTCGGAGGTGTCGTGGGCTCAGCGGGCTCTAACTCAGCTATAAAACGTGTTTGCTGCTCTGTTGAACATGTCGGGACACGTTAGGTGCCAAAAAATGAAGGAAATCAATGGGGCTGGTTTGGTCTCTAAGCCGTCGGCTGGTGTCCTGTTTTTGCAACAGGCAGCTGATGATGGGGGAGCTTTTGTCTGTCAGACCTGCATCTGACCGACGAGTTAATCCGTCACAATCCACAAAGATTACAGTGTTTTTCTGCCCGCCACAACTCAGCGCTGGCACTGCCCGCCAGTCGCTTTGTGTCTCTGTGTTTTCTGTTTTAACAAGCTGAGGATGAAATTATGAAAATCTTAATATTTGTGTAGCTGAAGGTTTTGCGACACCATCATGTCTCTTAAAGAAACTGTAAATTACAGTTTTGCTTAAAATACAACGTTAATCTATAATATATATAAATAATCTGAATATCAAATTATAAATATATCTATTTGCACTTTGCTGAACAGTTCTGGTGAAGTTCTCATGTTGTCAAAGAAATCAAACCAAGTTTTGCTCAGTTTTTTGGAGGTTTAAATACTTTGTGAGGGCGTCTGAACGCAGCACGAGAAAAGTGATGCTGATCCAGGTTTCAAAGGGTTAAGTTATTTTGTGCGTGCATCTTTCTGTCTGTCTCTTTCTTTTTGTGGTTTAATGTAAACACATTTTATCTCAGCGAGTTTTGATTCCTGCTGCTGTTTGGCAGGTGAGCCTCCGCCCAGTTTGTGTTTGCGTTGTCACAATGGGCGGCTGATTAGAGGACTGTTGGAGAGGACGGATGAAGAGAGATACCGAGGAAGAGGAAGAGAGGGATGATAAGCAGATGCTGATAAATGATGTTTGTTTACAGGAACGACAAACCAGATGTTTGATAGTGAGGAGATGGTTTAAGGACGGCCACAAATTCAGGACTATTTAAAAAAAGGATCTTTAAGATGGCGAAGGTTTAGTGTCTTTGTAGACTGGACCGAAAAAAGACAATTTAAAAAAGAGATAAAAATGTCCCCTCGTTTTTAAACTTTTTGGTGATAAAATAAAAACACTTGCTTTTTAGTAGATTTTTAATGGGTTTTTTTTTCTATAAAACTTTTTGGCATTTATTTTCTTCAAACTTTTTTAAAGTTGATGATTTGTTTTTCTTTTTAAAATTTTTGGTGAATTTAATAGTAAACATGCTTTCAAACCTGCACACCTTCCAAAATAAGAATTGCCCTAGAGACATTTTTCCTTTAGCTTTTTTTTTTTTTTTTTTAAATCTAAATCTACAAATTTGTGAAACATTTATTACCAAGTAGCTCATTGCCGTTTTAATGTTTTAGTTTTAAGGAATCATAATTCACTCGGGGTTTAAAATGTATAAATCCTTGTGAAAGTCATCTGATAGCAGCACAAGGAAAGTGACATCACTCCGGGATTCAAAGGGTTGAACTTTGAAATGGATCAATTTGATCTGCGACATAACAGGAGGGTTAAAACACGCCTATCAGTCCAACCTTCCTCTTAACGACAGGTGACGTAACAGAGCCGAGCCATAAACTCAAAACATGAAGTAAAACCATCAACTAAGACTTCGGATTTGAACGAAAGTGAAAAGTCGTGTTTCTTAAAAACCGAGCGGCACACGAGAACATAAGAAACAAAATCAAGAGAAATAAATATTAAAAGAGGAGAGTGTGAACAAAGAGGACCAAAATGTTCCCACGCCGGAAAATGTTCTCTCCAGTTTTACTGCAGTTTTCCTTCCTGCTGTGTTTTCTCGTGAGTGTGTGTCGGTTATGAGTGTGTATTTACTGAAGTGTTACTGCGCCTCTGACCGAGCCAGAAGCTGTTAATGAGTGACCATAAAACCTCAGAGAGAAAACACATTAACATTCCTCCTGCTTTCCAAATTTACTTTTAAAAAACAGCTCTGCTCTCCTTTACTGCTTTTAGTATCTAAGTATCTTTTGAAAGAAATATTTGCACATTGACATCCATGTTTTCTGTCACCATTTATTCTGACTTCTGGAACTTTGTGTATTAGAGCAAACTACTTTCAGGAAGGAGGTAAAGAGTACTGTTTGTGTCACTGCTGTCAATGGGAGCTGAAATGTTCCTACTTTGTTGATATAATGAGTATGAATATAAAATAATAACAGCATGTGATGTTTTAAAAGATGTACAGTAAAATGCTAAAAGCCTCTTAAGTGAATAGAAACAGCCAACTGATGATCAATTTCATTCTAAGCAATTACAAGCCAAAAAATAAGAACTAATTGGCTGATTTTAGACAATAATGTGCAGGGGTGTTTCTAGGATTTGGGTTGTTTTTTTTTAAGTTTTTGTTTTTTCCTTTTTTTGTCCTTTAAATGTTTTGTGATTTAAAAAAACATTTATCACTTTCTATTCCTCTAAAATATTTAGTGATTTAAAAAAGCTTATTTTTCTATGAACCTTTTTGGTGATTTGTTTTTCTTTAAAACTTTTTGTATTTATTTTCTTTAAAACTTTTTGGCATTTAGGTTTTTGTTATGTTTTTGGTTATTTTTTTAGTTTAGCTTAGTTTAACTTTTTTTTTCTCTCTGAAAATTTTTGATGATTTGTTTTTATCTTTATTTATTTATTGGTGAATTTAATATTACACATGCCTTCAAACTGGCACACCCTCAGAAATAAAAACTGCCAAAATTATACAATTTTTTAAAAAATGTTTTGGCCAGTATTTGCAAAGTTGCTCATTACCTTCTTCCTCTCATGTCTTTGAAAGAAATCAAGCCAATTTGTTCAGGTGTCAAAGAATTAATGTTCCTGCTGCACCAGTACAGTACTGGACTGTATACTGGTGCAGTAACTGTACTGGGAGACATTCCTGCAGTGAGGGTGACGGCAGTAATGTGACCT
>NW_024625771.1:0-4259 GCF_008729295.1 Plectropomus leopardus | reverse complement strand
GCAGGACATTCTTTGCCAAGTTGCTTATTGCCTTTGATTTCTAAAGAAATAAAACCAATTCCCTCCAGGCTCAAACATTTAAATACTAGATGCAGCAACTGTGTCCTTGAAAAAAGTGTCAGGCGATAGAGGAAGGAGAGAATTCCAATTCTAGGTGGCCAGTGGCAGGCCTATATGAACAGTCTGCATCCTTTAGCCAGTCTGCATTACATGTAATCAGTGAATAAGTGCTAATATAGAAATGTTGATGAATGGAGAGCTGAAGAATCCACCAGGGGCAGATAATGTTAAAACACCTTAAAGGTGGTAATACATCTGGCAACATATTTAACATATGTTGCTCTGATCTGAAGAAAATACATTATCAGACACTAGAGGTTTAAGATGCCAATTGCCCTTACCTGTTCTTTCTGTGAGCATTATCTATGCCACATGAGAACATGTTAACCTCGTCCCTCCGTAAAATGGAGCAGGTAATAATCCATATTCTCATCACATCAGCATTGTTTCATGTGCACAACTCTAACAAACCATGGATAAAAGCACAGAACAGCACAAATTCAAATTACAAATAAAATTGCATGGAGCTGTTTTGATATTGCTACCACACCCTACTTTCACTTTTTAACAGTCTAAATGACAACTGTGCACAACCAAAATAATAAGCCATGCAAGAACAAAACTCCATCAGACATAAATGCTTCTCTGTTATCCAACCTCACTGTATATGCATTTTCACAAAGCAATCCCAATGCAGAGTCTACTCAGTCTACTCCATCCATGTCACCTGGTTTTCACCAGTGGATGTGCACAGTTCATGTGATCATGGCATCTCGCGACATACAAGCTTCTGTGTCTTTGTCTCCAGCAGGAGAAGTTCTGACAGAACAGAATCAGAGTACACAGACAAACTCCAACATTACACCAGTGGTCACAGTAAGTAACACTTTTTACTGTGCACAGGATGTTGTTATTAGAGAGACTCACAGCCTTAGCAGGGTGGCAGGTTTTGGTTTGGAAGAATATGTAAAAACGTAAGTGATCTTTTTGCTCAATGCTCATATGTTTCAGTTTGTACTATGCATAGCTGTTGTTGTCTATTCCATCTCTCTGTTGAAGTGTCACCAGGAATGAAGATCTACATTGACCCCTTCACGTATGAAGACCCTAATGAAGCAGTCAGAGAGTTTGCCAAGGAGATTGATATTTCCTGTGTCAAGATTGAACAAGTTATTGGTGCAGGTACGGAAAAATGGTATCAGGCATCAGAGAAAGCAGGTTTTCATAATAGGACAGTTTCCAGTAGGCGTACTTTTTAAAACTCTTCACCAGGGGGATGTATACTTCTGCACTGAGTCGACATTGTTCCTAATACATAGGTTCTGCATAGATATGTACCTTAGTCCTCTAGCCTACACCGTAGTCTGTGCACCTGCCCAGAAATGTAATAACAAATGGCGGCGACACAGACCTCCTGTTTTCTTTTGTGAGCCGAAATAATTTCCCTCAGTGGAATGATACATTAGATTTACACACAAACACACCTAACCAGTCCCCCTCCTCTTACCTACATCTAACCAATCCAACCAATGAATGCAATCAGTTCAAGACAGTCAGATGGAGAGAAGGGCGGGTCATTTCTTCGCTAACATAGGATTCACAGATTGCTCGGTAAAAACAGCATAGGCCAATTGTGAAGGCTACAGTTTAGGCTCTGTGTGGAGTGTACACACAACTATAAATGGGTCTTCAGAAATGACAGTGTTCATCAAAGTGTTTTTTGTTTCTGAGACCAGTGTTGTTTAATACCCCATTTACCCCACGCTACAAAAGCAGTGCTACAAAAACCGTGTTACAAATGCAAGCAGGATGACAAGGTGCTGGGTGTGTTTTTTTCGGCAAGCGCTGCTGGTTGCATTTTTTTTTTTCTGAGTGCCCAGAGTTGAAAAATATTCAATTTTGGGTAAAAACGCTGCGTTTGTCACAGTCACTTCAGACAGTCCAGTCACAGTAGAGGTAGGACAAACAGCCGATGATGAAAACAAACATCTTACATGTACAAGTGCTGAATGACAACAACAATGGAGGAGAGATATGTTAATATGCTCTGTGTGTGTGTATATATATATATATATATATTTATATCCCTGCATGATTCAGCCTTTCCCTCATTCAGAGCAGGTACTCTACCTTGTGCTGACATGTTCCATTGATATTGCGTGTCATTGCAATCAGATGCCCCAACTCATCTGAGCTGAAGAAAACACTGCGCCTCTAAAACACTCTCTATTTTGTGGCTGATACAGGGCCTGTAGTATTATTTCTATCAAGATTATGTCAAAGAAAACTGATTGTGGTACTTCTAGTTTAGTTAGTTTGAATTTCTTTTTCTTTTTTACTCTTTGAAATACTAAAGCACTAACTGCAATTTTTGCATTAATTTAATTATTATTTATTAATTAATTTAACGTTATTTCTTTAAATCTGCTTTAAAATAAAAAAATAAAAAAAACAATCACTTTCCACTGACCTCTCCTGTCTTCCTGTCAGGTGAGTTTGGGGAAGTGTGCAGTGGAAACCTCCGGCTGCCTGGGAAGAGAGAGATCCTGGTGGCAATTAAGACGCTAAAGGCAGGCTACACAGAACGCCAGAGGCGGGACTTCTTGAGTGAAGCATCCATCATGGGTCAGTTTGACCACCCCAACATCATCCATCTGGAGGGGGTGGTGACTAAGAGCAGCCCCGTGATGATCATCACTGAGTTCATGGAGAATGGATCCCTCGACTCCTTCCTCAGGGTAAACACACTCTGATTAATGTCTAAGTTGCCTCCTAGACACTGACCATAATTTCCCTTCAAAGCAAAACACAAACTAGAAAGTGCTTTCTGAGTATGATTGGAGGTCTGCGAAAGGCCCTAAGTGCCTTTATTACACCAGGCTCAGCTCTAGGGTCAGTGAGATCTATCTGGGGTCTGAGGCCATGCTAAATATTGCAACATCAACAGAGGATGTATAAATAAACAGTCATTATTAATTCTGTTATTATTATTGTTACATTAAAAAATATGTTTGGTTGTTTTAAAGCCTCTGGAAACCTGTCTTGAAATAGTAAGAATGCACATATTAATTAATTAATTAATTAAATTACTAATTAATATCAGTAGTAGTAGTAGTAGTAGTATAAGTTCAAAAGATTTCTTTTTGAGTATCTACAAATCTGAGAATCTACAATATATTTAACTCTGTCACTGAATGGTGAGTTTACAAAATACTGTAGCGATATTACTTTAGCATACAGTTAGCATAACGTAGCACATGCAACATGAGCTGAAATGCATCCATTTGTTATCAAAACTATGAATGCAATGATAAACTATGGCATAGTAGGGTTAGCTGACGCTACTACCATATTGTTAATTTATTCTTATTAATTTATTGTTTTCCCATTGGCCACATCCTTACTGGTGTTGATCTGTGTATCTTTGGTAAAAGCCAGCTAACACACACAAACACTGCGTGCTGCACATAGAACGTTACGAGAGCTGCAACCTTGTCAGAATGACATCGCCACGTCTGGTAATGTAACATCTACACTGATGAAAGGTGCACTGAGGGATTTCAGTTAGGCATGTATTAGTGTCAAGTAACACCTGAATTTGAAGTTTTGATTGACTTCATCCATATTATGGATTAGGGATAACCATGTCCAAATCAACCCAGCTTCTGGAAACTGAAAAACCTTAAATGACAATATTTCAAAATTGGATTGAGGTTCATGTCAGATACTTTTTGCTTTTTATTATGCATGTAAGACACTAAATTACATATTTGAAAGGTTTTGGGTGATTTGGGTTCCAGAGGCTTTAAACAAATATTCCTACCAGTGTTTTAGAAAGAGCAGCTAATAAATGGATGGATGTTATCAGCTGCCACTAAATGAACCAATTGGCTAATGTTATGTATTAGGGCCTAAATAACCATCAGCAGGGCTCTTTGTGAGCCCCCCAGAAATATAAATCAAGCATAAGAGAATTGGTGGAACATAGCAGAAACTCACTGAGATGTGTCTGAGCAGCACAGCTGGAGCAGGGAGAGGAGTGGGGTCGTCAGACATGACCCAGTACTTTAGTGGCGATTGAGCAACATGAACCAGCTTACTTAAAAGTTTCGATCTTGTCACCTCTAGTACACAGTGCTGGCTCTGCAGGTTGAGAAGCTGTAGGGGCATCAGCAGTGTCTCCCAAAATACAAGCCGTT
>NW_024625770.1:0-1903 GCF_008729295.1 Plectropomus leopardus | reverse complement strand
GGCCACATTGGAAACATTGCCGCCTCTGTCCCTGTGGAGGACTTTACAATACACGGAGGTACCGTCTGCTCTCCTTCTGTGTCTGAGCGTGCTGCTGAGCATTTGTGCTCCATTGTTTCGTAGATTTTCCGGATCATGGCTGCGCCTTGATTGTGGTTATGGTTGTGCTGATGCTGTGATCCTGCCTTTGGCTGCGTCTGTATCGTGGTTATGGTTGTGCTGATGCTGTGATCTTGCCTTTGGCTGCGTCTGTATCGTGGTTATGGTTGTGCTGATGCTGTGATCCTGCCTTTGGGTGTGTCTGGATTGTGGTCATGGTTGTGCTGATGCTGTGATCCTGCCTTTGGCTGTGTCTGTATGGTGGTCATGGTTGTGCTGCTGTGATCCTGCCTTTGACTGTGTCTGTATGATGGTCATGGTTGTGCTGATGCTGTGATCCTGCCTTTGGCTGTGTCTGGATTGTGGTCATGGTTGTGCTGATGCTGTGATCCTGCCTTTGACTGCGTCTGGATAATGGGCTTTATAAATAAAATTGACTTGATCTCTCAGATCCGTGTTTTAAAACCGTGTGTCCGTGTTCCAGGTTTGAGTCGCATCCTAAAGGGTCGAGCAAACATGGTGAGTCAGCGGGTGTGTGACTGGGCTCTCGGGGAATATATGGCCTTCGGCTCGCTGCTCAAAGAGGGGATCCACGTACGCCTCAGCGGACAGGATGTGGAGAGAGGCACGTTCAGGTAACATATACAGGAAAAGGCCAAAGTTTCGTTTGTCTCTCTTTGTTTTGGAGATGAACCCAAAAGCTTGTGATAAAGTAATTTTCTAATTTGGACTCTGTCAACTACCTAGTGTTTGTTGAAATATATATTTTTGTGTATATACACTGTATCAAGATGTTTCTGGCTAAATTTTTTAAAAAATTATAAAAAAGAAAGAAATTCAATTTTACTGAAAGTCATCTCTTGCACAGTGATTCTCACAGTTTTTATTTTCGGCTTCGCAGCCATCGACACCACGTTCTCCACGACCAGAACGTTGATAAGCGGATCTGCATCCCGATGAACTTCGTTTCCCCCGATCAGGCGCCGTACACCGTCTGCAACAGCTCGCTGTCCGAGTACGGTGTGCTGGGTGAGTAACATTTCCGCACAGTTTTAAATATATTTTAACGGATGGATGGTCACTTTAACTCCAAAAAAATACTGATCCAGTTTTTTATGTATTAAATGTTCATCAGATGTGTGTCTTTATACATTAAAACAAGTTTTCACTCTCTTCTATATCAACGCCTTTTAGCAATTTCTTTATATTTAATTCATAGTTTTATATATTATCCATATAATATTAGAAAGGTCGATGATGATGTTTAATTATTTCTGGATGTGTGTGTGTGTGTGTGTGTGTGTGTGTGTGTGTGTGTGTATATATATATTTTATTTTTTTTTTCTTTACACTTTGTATGGTGTTCTATGTACTTTTTGGGGTTTACTTGATTAATGTTTACTGGCTGGTTACTTTATTTGTTTTTTGTTGTCGTTTAAATAAGATAATTTTTTATTACTCCCACGATGGGGAAATTTGAATTGTTTCAGCAGCAAGGTGTGTACAAGATGTACAAGCAAATATAAATAATATTTGTGCAACTAAATAAATTTCAGTTAATTGTGATTATTGGTTACTTTAACTGTACAAAAAAATACTGATTCATTTTTTTTAAAAGCCACATGCGTTTAGAAAGCTCAGTTGCAGAACCAAAGTGCTGTATTTTAATGTGCTCTGTGTTGTGTCGGCAGGGTTTGAGTTGGGTTTCGCCATGGCCAGTCCCAACGCGCTGGTGCTGTGGGAGGCCCAGTTCGGAGACTTTCACAACACGGCTCAGTGCATCATCGACCAGTTCATCAGCTCG
>NW_024625769.1:0-4868 GCF_008729295.1 Plectropomus leopardus | reverse complement strand
TGTGTGTGTGTGTGTGTGTGTGAGAGAGAGTTCAGCCTCCCTCTGTGGGAGTGTGATTGGTCTCCAGGGAGAGAGAGAGTCACATGACTCATCAGAGAGAGGAGGGGGAGAGAGAGAGGGAGAGGTGTATCCTCAGGGAAGGTAGAGTGATGTAGGACAGAGTCAGTGATGTGGAGGAGAGGAGGAGGAGGAGGAGGAGGAGAAACAGGAGAGAGAGAGAGGAGGACAGGAGAGATGACAGGGAGAAGAAACGGAGAAAGAGGGGAGACAGGAAAGAAGAGGAGGAAAGAATAAAGAGGAGGAGAGAAAGAAGAGAGGAGGGGAGGAGAAACAGGTAGAAGAGGACAGGAGAGAAGACAAGGAGGAGGAGAGGAGGAAGAGGAGAAAAATAAACAGGAGGAGGAGGAAGAGGAAAAACAAAAGAAGTGGAGGAGGAAGAGGAGAAGGGGAAGAGAAAAAATAAGAAGAGAAGGAAGAATCAGAGGATGAGGAGAAAGACACGAGGTTGAGGACAAGAGAAAGAGGAGAGAAAGAAAAGGAGAAGAAGGAGGAACCGGAGAGGAAGAGGAGGAGGAGCAGAGAGAGACAAAGAGGAGGAAGAAGGCTGCAACTAACGATCAATCCGCAACAAAACAGTGATAAATACTTAAAACTATATTTAAAAATATAATATTTTTTCTATTTTTAATTGTCACTGATAAAAAAATAAAATATAAAATAAACATTTTTTAAAAATTATTTTCAGCACTTTCTTGCTTGNGCCTGAGAGGAGGTCAAGAGGGAGAGGAGTAAATTCAACCAGAAAAGGAAGAAGGAGGAGGAGGAGGAGGAGGAAGTGTCAGCACAGAGGAGGAGGAGGAGGAGGAGGAGGAGGAGGAGGAGGGAGGTTCTCCCTGAATGAAGGAAGAGCTCTGGGAGTCGTTTCCTCCCCGCCGCGATGGAGCGACGCGAGGAATGAGGGCGGATGGTGAGAGCAGGGAGCAGCAGCAGCAGTGGAGAAGGCGGAGGAGGAGGAGGAGGTGCGGGGGGAGCCGCGGCCGGAGCCGGGCGGCGCGGGAGGAGCCGCCAGCGCTCCCGGAGGAGGCGGCTGTCGGCCAACTGCCCCGGCGCCGACAAGATGTCCCCCGGCTCCAAGAAGGTGGAGTGCTTCTCGCCCATGCTGTGCCACTGCAAGGTGGCGTGCACCAACAGCACCATCTCCCTCATGTTCGGCTGCAAGGTGGGTGCAAACCGACGCGCCGCTGACGGCCGCACGCCGCCCGCCGGCGAGGAGCGGCCGGGAGGGAGATCCTCGGCAGAGTTTGGTGTTTCACGTGGGTGGGCGTGTGTGAGGTCACGGCGTCGCGCTCCGTTTGTTTACACGACTGTAATTAAAGGAGAGTAGAAATCCAGAGCGAGGCTGCAGGCAGAGCTCATCCGAACGGCCCCAAAAACATTTCAGCACAGCTGACAACACCGACGACAACAAAACAACAAAACAACAACAGAACAACACAAACTGAAACTACAAAACAACAACAAAAAGGGAAAAAAAGCACATTAATCCTCAAGTCCGTTTAGGTTCAGGTGAGTTTTTACTTAAAAATTTGATTTTACAGATCTCTGAATTACTAAAATAGTTTTTAGTTTTTTTTCTTCTGACTGAAAAAAGGGAAAATGTCCAGAAAACTTTATAATTATAATATTTTCTATTCAAAATTTGCTTCAGATAAAATCTAAAATAAATAATTTTTTTTTCATTTTCAGCACTTTTTAGGTCATTTTTTGTTTGCCAGTGATGCATTTTTTTGCTAATTTCTTGCAGATGTTTGTGCCGCGTTAAGTTGCTCGTTGCCTTCTCCGTGATGTGTGTGATTGATCCGAGTGTTTCAGACTTCACTGATTCATCAGTTATTAAACTAGTGCAGATTATTTTTCTGTGGATCGACTGATCATTTCAGCTCTGATTCGTGTATTTTAATGTGTTAAACGAGTGGATAAACGAGTGTTGATTCTTCAGATTTTTTGTCAGCAGTTTTCTGTTCAAGCATTTTGTTTTGGTAGTTTTACTCAGACAAACGTCTGAGTAAATTTAACAATTCAAAAATTCAAAGCTGCAGACTTTTAGTCTCAAAGCTCTGAAAACGAAGAATCCTACAATTCCCATAATGCATCTTAATCACTGTGTTTGTGTGCTGATTCTTTGTCTTTACGGTCAGTTTCCTGTTTTTAACTTAAATTATTCTGCTTTTTTTTACAACTTTGGTCTTATTTTGGAAGTTTTATCCATCATTTCTTTCAATAATAACTCTGTACCAAATTCTTACATGAAATCTGCAACACAAACATTTGAGTAAATTTCGCAGCGGACTTTTAGTCCGCACGACTGCACAGGTCAAGCTCCAAAGACGCCTTCACTTCCCATAATGCATCTTTCATCCTGATTTCTGCTTCAAAAATCCAAAAACACCACAAATGACATGTTGACATTTTTAAAGCTCATCGGTTTGTCAGTTTACAGGAAGAGTTTTTTCACTCAGCAGCGTTTGAGCCCTGAACTCGGCAGCGGCAGCAGGACGGCATCTCTTCCTGCTGCTTCTAACAGAGATTTTCTCAACCGAAATCTCAAAAAACTGAAACCGTAGCAGAGATTTGGAGCGACTCTGAGCATGAGGCGCAGCCCAGCACAGATCTGAGCCGTGTGGGCGAGACACAGAAACACTGCAGGGCGGACGAGCTGGAGTCAGAAAACGCTTCATACAAACCCTGAAAACAGTGAAAAAATAAAGCGTGCTCTGCTGCAGCTCTGCGCCTGTCAGACAGCAGCTGAGGGGGAAAAAGGCCCTCTCGCTCGCCGTCACCGAGTCTGACCTGACGCGACACCATAGGCCGCCCGCGCCGCCTGTCCTCTCCGCTTCAGCAAACCGGCCAATCGGAGGCTCTGATCGCAGCAGCGCTGAGGCGTGATTGGCTGGCGGGCGCAGCGTCGGTGGCAGGCTGGCAGGCACGTGCATGTGTGGTCAACATGTGCTCGGCAGGGAAACACCGACGAAGCGAGAGCTCGCTCACGCACGAGACCCGCTGACAGAGAGGCGTGCAGAGACTCGAGCTGTGGTCGTTTCCGTTTGGTTCAGAAATGAATATCAAAGAAAAACAGACCTGTGAGGGGAAGCAACATCCGTCATCCACAGAGCGATCAGTCAGTCCATCTGCTGCTTTACTGGATGAGGCTCATATAATAATAATAATAATAACAATAATTAATAATAATGATAATAAAGCATGTAAGGTCATAAACAGCTTCACAATATGTTAGTAAAAAAATTCTTGAACATGAGCACACACACAAAAAGGAAAATGGTAATAAAAAAGAAAATGGCTTGAAAAATGAAATAAAAACACAAGCTTCTCCTTGTCTTTTTCTGTTATAATAATAATAATAATAAAATCATGTAAAGCAATGAACAACTTCCCACTAAGTAAAAAGTAAAAAAAAATTACTTGAAAAAAGTAATTAAACAAAACACGACAGACAATTTCCTTTAGGTATAGAATTATTTTCAAATATTTTTCTCTAATAATAATAAAGCATGTAAGACAATTTTTAAAAATAATTTTGATGTCACTTTCTTTTAGTTTTTACCAATTTCTTGTTATTTTTTGCTAAACTTCCTCTTTTTTGCTTATTGCCATCGTCCCATGTTTTTTGACCAAAATCAAGCCAAATTGCTTGTTTTAATGTCGTCAAATGTTAAAAAGTCCAAATTTTATTAATCGGGACAAACACATCAGGGAAGGTCATATTTATTTTCTTTGATTCTGAGTGCGCACAATAAAACATATTTCACCATCCGACTTAAAATTATGCTAGTCGAATCTGTTTTGGCTGTTCACTACAAATATTCGACGATTTGTTTTGTTCTTCGTACAAAGTTTTAAAGCGGGCGCCGCAGGACGTTCAGTGTGCATCGGCACAGCTGCAAATTCACCACCTGTAAGCAGAAGGTCTCTCTGTGCCGCTGCCTGCATGTCTGCAGCTGCTTGTATCAAAGAGTAGCTTGAAAGTCAAGAGCGCTCACTCCACAGCAAAATCTGGGGACCAAAACGTCCCAAGAAAAACACTGCACAGAAAACAAAAGAACTGCTCGGCTCGAAGCGTCTCAGTCGACTAATGAAATTTTACTCTCAAAGCTTTTGACAGCAAAAAAGGCAAAGATTAAGAGCATGTTATTCTGAGAATTCGTGTGTCAGTTTGTTTCCAGCTTGTCGTCTTCTTCTTACATCTATTTTCCACCCAAAATTAGCGTGCATAACAGTCCCACTGGCATTTCGCAGGCTGTTTTTGTAAATATTGTGGCCCTATATGCCTGATTTCACGGCAGTTTTTTCTTAAAAAAATAAAAATAAAAAATTGCAATATTAATAATCCCATTTGCTAGAATTTTTTTCTTTTATTTAAGCTCACTTTACCCCAAACAATAAACCATTTCCTAACAACAATTATAATATTCTTTTAACACCACAATACCAACGTTCAGTCTCTCCCGTCTCACCCAGTGCAGAGTCGTACGCAGCAAAGTCTCCATTTCATTACATTCAGGGAGAGTAAAATGATGATTCATCATCATTTTTTATTAAAGTAAATACAGTTACATGGGATAACATCACAATATGATGCATAACCTTTAAAAGAACCTCAGGAAACATCAGAGGATGGACTCTGATGGACTCCAGCTGACCTTTTGACCCCTGGCTCTGATTGGACAGTGGAGGACGGGTCGTTGGACGCTGTGTTGACCTCTGAACTGTCAGACTCCTGGATCAGGATGTGATTGAGATCTGTTGTTAATCTGAAGGGATTGAAAGACTCTCAAACCCTTAGGTTTATG
>NW_024625768.1:0-4279 GCF_008729295.1 Plectropomus leopardus | reverse complement strand
GATGCATTCAAGGTCGCCTATCACTGTAGGAATTTCCATACATTACATCTCCCCCACAAGGATATATTCTCTCCCTTATGTTTGCCAAAGTCAATAACATCTTTAGTCTGAGAGGCTCTTTACAACTTAACAATCTTTTCTATCTCTCATGAA
Source organism: Plectropomus leopardus (assembly GCF_008729295.1). Lineage (NCBI taxonomy): Eukaryota > Metazoa > Chordata > Actinopteri > Perciformes > Serranidae > Plectropomus > Plectropomus leopardus. The sequence goes on along the minus strand of NW_024625768.1, from coordinate 4,126 downwards.
ATTTGCAATCTACATAAGAACATGACTACAAATTATGAACAATAAGATTTATCCATTTGACTTATCTTACTTAATTTACAACACACTTCTCTGTCAATTTCTTTCATTTGTTTTACTGTTATCACAGTTTTTTTTTTTTTTTTTGTTTTGTTTTTTTTAAGATATGTCCTCACAAATCCAGCCGTGGGGCTGGCTTACTCACTCTACCAGAGCGAGTCACAGTCACTGTCCCTGGGGAGCGTGGGGCTGCTGCTCCCACCAAGGTGTCAGTGCTTGCGTGTTCTATGTCTATTTCAGTCCCAGAATCCTCAGTCATCTCAACAGTAGCCTGCTCTGTGGATGGAGGGGCGTGCACTGGTACTGAAGGAACACTCAACAAATGGCGTCGATTTCTCCTGTACTGTCCTCCTTGAGCTGTGTCCACCACATAAGATCTAGGAGTGGAACTGACTCCACGAACAGTACCTGGTGTTGACCATTGTTTCTCATTGTCCAGTTTCAAGAGAACTCTGTCTCCTGGGTTCAGCAGGGGGAGACTCCGTACCCCGTTCCTTCGGTCGTAGTGGTACGCTTGTCTCTGCTTGGCTGCAGCATCTGCTTGCCTGATTTCCTCCTTATCAGGCCAGTTCGGGTCCAGATTTCCAGACAGTGTAGGTAAAGTTGTCCGGATTTGGCGACCCATCAGCAACTCGGCAGGACTGGCTCCAGTGGATGATGACGGCGTGGCACTGTAGACCATCAGAGCCAGGAGGGGGTCTTCCTGCCTAAGAATCCCTTTCGCTATCTGTACAGCCCTCTCGGCTTGTCCATTACTCTGAGCGTAATGTGGACTGGATGTTATGTGAATAAAGTCATATTTCTCGCTGAACTGCCTAAATTCCTCTGAGACTAGCTGTGGTCCGTTGTCACTTACTAGAACCTCTGGAATACCATACCTTGCAAATGTGGCTTTTAGCTTTTCTATAACCTGACTGCTGGTGGTCACAGGTAGGTGCAGGAGCTCTAAATACCTGGAATAGTAGTCTGACACTACCAGATAAGACTGTTTCTTGTGCTCGCACAAATCTACACCTACTCTTTGCCAAGGTCTGGAAGGTAGCTCGGTTGGCTTTAATGGCTCTTTTCTCTGTGTGTTTCTGTTCTCCCTGCAAAACTTGCACTGAGTTACTTTAGTTATTATGTCCTGTGAGATTCTTGGCCACCATACTGACTGATTGGCTCTCTCTCTGCATTTAACTAGCCCTTGATGACCATCATGAATCCTCTCCACTATCTCTATTCTCATGCAGGTGGGGATTACAATACGTTTTCCTCTGATTACTAACCCATCTATCACTGATAACTCCCCTCTCACCTTATAGAAATCCCTGACTGATGCTGGTACTGTCTTTTCATAATCTGGCCACCCTAACTGGATGAACTGGCTCACTGCTTGCAGCTGCGGGTCGGTGGCTGTGTGGTCTCTGATCTCTTGCATCCTGTGTGGTGATGCTGGAACATGGCTCAGGACTGAGTCTATGTGTGCATCCACATCGTCGCTGGACTTCTCATCACCCGGACTCTGCACAGGGCCCCGGGATAAAGCGTCAGCTACTGCCAATGTCTTTCCAGGTGCATACACAGCCTCTGCGTTAAAGCGCATCAGTCTCATCAACAGTCTCTGGCACCTTATGGGGACGTTATCAAGGTCTTTGCTGTTCATTAAGGGTACTAGGGGCTTGTGGTCTGTAATCAGTTTAAAGCTGTCAAGTCCGAACAGATATTTGTCAAAGTGCTCACATGCCCAAACACTAGCCAAACATTCCTTTTCTATTTGGGCATACCTGGTCTCAGCATCCCTGAGCCTCCTGGAGCAGTAGGCTACAGGTTTCCAGTCCTCATCATGCTGCTGTAACAGGACTCCTCCGAGCCCATAGCTGCTGGCGTCAGCCGACACCACTGTGGGCTTTTTAGCATCGTAGAAAGTGAGTACAGGTGCCGATGCTAAGGCTGTCTTCAGTCTCTGGAAGGCAGTCTGCTGCGCTGGTCCCCACAGCCATTCCACCCTCGAGTTCAGCAGTGCATAGAGTGGTTGTCCTTCTGTAGAGAGCTCTGGGATGAATTTGCCCATGAAGTTGACCATTCCCAAAAACCGCTTGAGCTCTGACACATTTTGGGGTTGTGGGAATTTTTGGATGCCAATCACTTTCTCCGGGTCAGGTCTCACACCGTTTTCATCAAAGATGTGCCCCAGGAAACGAATCTGCCGCTGTCTGAACTTGCATTTTTCTTTGTTCAGTTTGAGGCCGGCCGCCTTTATCACTTCAAGTACCTGCTCCAAGCGTCTATTGTGGATCTCCTCAGTTTCTCCGTGTACTAGGATGTCGTCCATGTAGACCTCTGTTCCTTCCAGCCCTTGTAGAGTCTCTGCCATTTTCCGCTGGAATATTTCTGGAGCGCTTGTTATTCCAAAGGGTAGTCTGCGGAAAGCATACCTCCCAAAGGGAGTGATGAAGGTGGTCAGTTTGCGGCTTTCTTCATGCAGGGGAATTTGGTAAAATCCACTGGCGGCGTCCAGTGATGTGAACACTTTCGACCCTGAGAGCCGTGGCATGATTTCCTCTATGGTAGGTAGCACATACTTTTCTCTTTTCACTGCACGATTTAGCTTCCTTAGGTCTGCACAGCACCGGACCTCTTTCCTGTTAGGCTTTAGAACTGGGACCATGGCAGCACACCACTCTGTGGGCTGTGTCACCTTTTCGATGATGCCCTCATTTTCCAACCGGAGCAACTCCTTCTTTACTAGAGGCATAAGTGGTAGTGGCACACGTCTGGCAGTATGCACGGCGTATGGCTGTGCATCCTCTTTGAGCATGATTTTAACAGGTTCAGTCTTTAGCAGGCCGCTGGTTCCGAACACAGTGCTGACATGCTCCACTCTCTTAACTAAACCCATATTTACTGCTTCTGGGCGGCTGAGCAAACTGCTGCTGTTTCCTTTAATCACATACACAGGAAAAGTGTATTCTTTACCTTTGTAGACTGTATTAGCTCTGAACCAACCTATACATTTGAGCTCACCCCCTGGTCCAACAAAGGGTATCTCTGCAGGGCCCAGTCTATAGGTTTTGGGAAGAGTCTTAAATGTCTTTTCACTTATGACGGTCACATCTGCCCCCGTATCTATTTTAAAGGCTAGGGGTGCATTTCCAATGTTAAGAGTAACAGTCCATTTGTCATGGCTAGCTGCTTCACTAACCTCGCCCAGAAACTGAAACTGTCCCATGCTTTCTGTGACTTCGTTCAGTGTTTTGGTACGACACACACGTGCCCAGTGTCCTCTCTTGTTGCACTTTTTACAGGTGCTCTTAAAAGCCGGGCATTTCTTTTTATTGTAGTGCTGGGTGCCGCACCTACCACAGTTCTGTACGTCCTTAGGACCGCTTGTAGCTCCGCGTGCCGTGGTTCCTCTCCTGTGTTGTTCCTGTCCTTGTCTGCCGAAGTTAACATTAGCCACCTGTAGCTCCGGTGGGTTGGTCTGGAGGCTAATCTGTTTAGCAACCTCCTCTTGCTGGCGCACTTGCTGGATAACTTGTGCTAGCGTCAAGTCTGCAGTGAGCTGAAACTTCTGAGACAACTCCTTGTCTCTAATGCCCACGACCAGTCTATCTCGGATGTGTTCATCTCTTTGGTCGCCAAACTCACAGTTTTCTGCTAGCTCATACAGTACTCTTATGTATGCTTCTGCTTTCTCACCGGGTAGCTGGCTCCGTTGATAAAAGCATGCCCGTTCATGTATTAAATTCCGTCTAGGAATGAAGTAGTCGTCGAATTTCTTCAAAACGGCGTTGTAGTCTTTCTTGTCATCCTCTTCTTCAAACTGGAATTAGCTGAATATTTTCTCTGCTTCACTGCCCATCGCGTAAATGAGCGAGCAGACCTGGACTTCCCCGTCCTCTCTGTTTAGCTTAGCCGCTGTCCTGAAGCGCGAAAACCATTGCTTCCACTCCGGCCATTCCCCGGGGCTTGCAAACTTAAACTCCTCTGGAGGATTAAACTTCGTCATGTCGATCGGTTCTGGTCACTTTCCGTCACTTCTGACACCATGTAATGTCTGCTGGACATCTAATAAGACGAAGAACGC
>NW_024625767.1:0-2869 GCF_008729295.1 Plectropomus leopardus | reverse complement strand
ATCAATTTAAAACAAACAAAAAATGAACATAAATTACCACAAAAAATGTTTAAAAATTATTCTAATAATTTTGAATAATATTTGAAAATGAATTTTGATAATTATAAATAAAGCAATCTCAGCACTTTTTACTAGCTTTTTTTTCCCCAAAATCTATCAATAATTACATTTTGTAGGACATTTCTTACAAAGCTGCTGTTTGCCTTTTTCCCATGTTTTTTAAAGAAATTGCACCAATTTGCTCAGAGTTTAAAGATCTAAGTACTGCACTTAAGTACACATTTGAGGGACTTGACTTTACTTTACTATTGTATTTTCAACACCACATTTATTTTACAGCTTTAGTTACTTCACAAAATAAGAGTTTTGCATTAAAAAAATATAAAAAGTTGTGTTTTGTTTTAAATTAAACTTCCTAACAGCTTATACAGATACAGCTGAAACAGTCCGTTAAACAATAAGTTGATTGACAGAAAATTTTTTGGAAACAGTTTTGATGGTTGAACTTATTTTTTAATTTAAAAATATTTACTGGTTCCAGTTTCATAAAAGTGAAAGCTTGCTTCTTTTTCTTCTAAAACTATGAATGAAAATATAGTAATAATAATTTTAAGACATTTTAAGTTACGTATGAAATCACCCATAGTGGGTTATTGCGACGAACATTTCTCTCTATTTCACAAACCAAACGATCGGTTGATTCATGGAGAAAATGATCAGCAGATTATTTCATAATGACAATAATCATTAGTTAATAGTTAAAAATGAGCTCCGCTTCAAAAAACTGTTGTGATGCAATAAACAGCAGCCGTATGTAACGGGTTATTTATTTTTAATTGCGTTAATCATCGGCAATCCAGGACGTCATTCTTGTCTTGTTGATACTTGTGTCCTTGATCGTGTGGGTTTTCTGGTTTCCTTTGTTTTAATATCTCAGTTAACTGAAAATCTTTGGATGTTGGACTGAAAAAATATCAGATATTTTAAGATGTTTTTTTGTTTCATAGTGAGGAAAATGTGCTTTTCTTGGAGAAAATATTGGCAAAAAGTAATTTTTAGATGTATTAATAATTAAAATAATCTTTTGTTGAAGCCCTGGACTGACTTGAGGTTGGCAACAGAAGTTTTCAGCTAAATGCGAAGCGGCTTTAAAGTCTCTGCCTGTTTTTTTTAATTTCTTTTTTTTATCTGTAGTGAAATTAAATGAAACCAGCCGCTTGGAAGATAGAACAAGCGCATTAAAGAATCTATTAAACAACAGCAGGCTTTAGAAACAGTGAAGAAAAGTGGCTGTGATTTGTAGTTAATGGTGTAAAAAAACACAGGAATGTCCTTTAAGATTTGTGTAGGAAAACATCAGTAGTGAAATCTGCCTGGTTTCAATATTTACCCACAGAAGGACATTAGTATGCGCACACACACACACACACACACACACACACACACACACACACACACACACACCTGCCCTGGTTAGTATGAAGAGATTATTTTGGCTGCTGCCGGCTGCGAGGCTAACTGAGGCAGATTCTTTGAGGCAGCGAGCGTCGGCGGCGGGCGGCGAGCGTCAGATGGGCTCTGACACTCGAAAGCAGCTGCCAAATTGAAACCATTTATCAAAATCTGACATCGGAGATCCAGTCACCAAAAAAGCAGTTTATTTGTAAATTGATACTAATAGTGAGCATACATTGTCTGGCCCCTTTGATGGCCTGATTTGCAGCCAGAGTGGAACGTCAAACACCCTCCACCCTCCTCGCCGCCCTTTTAAATATTTATTTATTCAAAAGAAAACTCAATAAGACCACAGGTTTTTTCCTCACAGACGTTTTTCTGGACAAGAGAGAAAATCACAGCGATGCAACTGGCGAGGAGACATGACGGCGTGTTTCGGCGGGCGGGGATCATGTGACCGGGAAAGCGACGGGTTAACTTGGCTTGTCACTTCTCTTTTGTTTTCACCTGTCGGCGCTCTACAGAGGACAGGAGGAGGGATGGAGAGAGATGTTTGGATGGTGAGGTTTTTTGTGTTTTGGACAGGCGGCGCGACACAGAACAGATTGATTCGTTGTAGGGCGTCAGGTGGTGCATTATGGGTGCAGTGCACAGTGATTGTTCACCTAAACAAAAGTGGTGAATATGGAAACCAGGAGGGAAAAAAAAACACACAGCTGATTTTATCTGAAAGATGGGAAACGGCTGTGAATTACCTCAAAGACAGAGTTAGCCTAGCTTAGCACAAAGACTGGAAACAGGGGGAAACTGTTAGCGCCTTAAAATTCACCTCCAAGTCTTTACATGTTGGATGAAGAGGCTAATCTCAAAAGACTTTAGCCCAGTTTAGCACAAGACTAGAGGACATTTCTAGGATTTTATGATGTTTCTAGGATTTTGGGACATTTTTAGGATTTTAATACGGTTCTAAAATTTTCGGAAATTTCTTGGATTGTGGGATGTTTCTAGTATTTAAGGTTGTTTCTATCAGTTTTAAGTTGTTTTTAGGACTTTAGCACATTTCTAAAAGTTTAGCACGTTTCTAAGATTTTAGGGCATTTCTAGGATTTTAGCATGTTTCTGCTATTATACAGAACATTACAAGATTTCTTTGAAAGTTACCTGGAATTTAGGATGTTACCTGGATTTTACACTTCTAGGATTTTAGGATATTTCTAAAGGTTTCACACTTTTCCAAGATTTTAGGGCATTTCTAGGATTGCAGGAAATTTCTAGGATTTTAGCATGTTTCTAGTATCTCAGAACATTGCTTTAATCTTTGGAAGTTACTTCATTCAGGACATTCCTTGGATTTTAGGATGTGATTTGGGATCCTCCACTGGCACTTTTTTGATAAACAAGCTCTATTTTGATG
>NW_024625766.1:0-1052 GCF_008729295.1 Plectropomus leopardus | reverse complement strand
CAAAAAAGCAAGGCTATAGTATGGCAAAAATGTCAAAAAATGACATTTCCCAAAAACATCTGAAAACAGCTGAAAACCATCTAAAATACGGTGTCAAAACACGCCATAGCAAAGAATAACGCAAAAACAGCCAAAAACACCTGTTTTTAGCATGTTGAAAAATTAACCTAAAACACTTTACTATAGTTTGATGGTTTTTTTTTGACATACTATATTATGATGCTTTTGGACTTTTGGGAGACCAGCCAAGAATGGAAATTCTTACCCAGATCCTAACCCAAGCTTCTAATCCCCCCACAGGGAGATGACCCTTTTCATGAACATGCACGTGGCCGCACCCTGGCTCATGAGCATATTTACATGTTCATGATTGAGCAGCAGTAGACGTTTGAGCAATCATTTACAGGAAACTCCCCAGCAGCAAGAGGAGGAAGCCTACTCCCAAAAATGACACCCCAAGCAGGAGGAGGAGGTTTCTACTGGAACACGCCACCCCAAGGCCAGCCATTGAGGAGAGAGAGTGGAGAAAGTGATGACGCAACAAATTTCCAGATAAAGAGAAACATCAGATCACTGTGTGTGCTTTATGGCACTTTTTCTACTTTTGCCTTATCTTTTTTACAATGTAAAGCATCTTTGAGTACCCTGAAAAGCACTCTATAAATACAGTGTATTATCATTATCTTCCTCAGACCTTGTGTAAGACCATATATGTATCTCTGAAAAAAGGAGTTATGAAACTGTTGCTTTTGATTCACGCTTGTGACATTTTTATCTTTGAATAAAGCCTGCCTCAAGCAGTTTTAACATGTTTATACCATCCCTAGGTGTTCGCCTTTTCATTCTTCTGAGAATCTGGTGAGTGGCTGAAACAGACAAAAAAAGAAAAGACAAAAAGAAAAAGGATGCCGGAAAAAAGCAAACTTTTAGTTTGCTGCCTAGTCACATCATAACATAGGATGTTAAACAAAATGGCACAAACAACATAACATGGCATGTTGAAAAATAACCAAAGTAGCAAGGCTATAGTATGGCAAAAATGTCAAAAAATG
>NW_024625765.1:0-2176 GCF_008729295.1 Plectropomus leopardus | reverse complement strand
CACACACAAAAACACACGCGCACACACACTCTCTGCAGACGGCGATCCTCCGTGCGCGTCACCGTGTCACGTGACGAATCTCATTTTCAATGCAAATATTTGCGCGATTTGAATGCAGAAATTTTAATAAGTGAAAAACCAAAAGAAAGAGAGGATCAGTGTGTGTGTGTGTGTGTGTGTGTGTGTGTGTGTGTGTGGTAGTGTGTTTTGCATATACAGTATATTGGTTAGCCATGCTGGTAAACCGCACACACCAACCCTCTCTCCGGCACACACACGCATGCACGCGCATGCACACACATGCACACGCGCACAGAAAAGCCACAAACCAAGCAGAGTTTTGCAATAAATAACCACAAGAGAGGATTACTCACTGGACTTTAACTGTTTGTGTGTGTGTGTGTGTGTGTGTGTGTGTGTGTGTGTGCGTGCGTGCGTGCGTGTGTGTGTGTGCCCAGACAAAAGGGAGCAAAACAACAGAGCGAGAAGAGAAATGGAAACTGTTTTTTGTTTCTTTTTTTTAAGACGAGAGGAGGAGGCAGCATGAAAAAATCAGACTATGTTTTCTATGTAGTACTTTTACTTGTAATCGAGTACTTTCACACTGGGTCTCGTTTTTAGAAACTGGTTTCATAATTCAGGCTTCACACACATTGTCGTTAATATAATTTCAGAACTTTTCCATGACTTTTCAAGGACCCCAAATTTTTTTTTTTTTTTAATTTTTTTGCTCCACTTGTCAAGTGTTTTTCAAATATATGAAATTCAAACTTTATTTAAACTATTTTTTTCAGCATAGCAATTTTAATTTTTGCATCCTAAATTCCATTTTTTTTGTTTCTGTGTATTAAAAAAAAAGACTTTCAAAAATAATTAAAAAAAAAAAAAAAAACAACCAGTGACAATAATTCCTTATTTGTTTTTTAAGTTTCTGTGTATTTAAAAAAAAACAAGAATTAGAAATCAAAAATGAAAAAAAAGGTTCCCCAATTTTTTTAGGTTTTCCTTAAAAATCTCCACAAATAAAAAAGAATAAAATCATAGACAATAATTCCAGTTTTGGTTTTGTCTCTTTTTTTTAAGTTTCTGAGTATTAAAAAAAAAAAAATTCATGAAAAAAAAAACTTTTTTTTTGGCTTCCCATAAATCGCCACAAAGAAGAAAAAAAGAAAACAAACTGTTTTTAAAAAAAGAAAAATCAACAGTAAAATAAATACAAAATGCAGCCATTTAAAGTTTTATGCCCCAACCCTCAGCAAAAGTGCTTAAAAATCATCCAACAAACTTGCTGTAACAAATAAATTTAATTTACATTTTTTTTTTTTAATTTAATTTTTTTTTTTAATTTTCATGGTAATTTTCTTGCGTTTTATTTTATTTATTTTTTTTTACTAATTTCTTGCTAATTTTGGGTCATTTCTCCTTTAATTACTCATTGACTTTTTCTCATGTTTTTTTTTTAAAGAAATCAAGCCAATTTTGCTCAGATTTCCCGTACATAAATTTGTCATTTTGACTTTTTTCCAACTTTTTTTTTTTTTTTTTTACCATATTTGGCATATGGAGAAAATACATTTCCACTAGGTGCACTGTCACGATCAGTGTTGCCGAAAATGACATATCCCAGACTGTCATCATCAAAAAAACAAAAAAAAATCTGCTTTGCATATAGTATATTGTAAATAATACAAAATTTAATAAAATTTTTTTTTTTAAATTTAGAAACACAGTGGTGTCATGACAAAAACTTGACATTCAGAGGGTTAAAATTCTGAAATGTAATGAATATTTGACATTTATCCTTTGGGCCGATGTTGGTTAAATAATATGAACGTACATTAATATTATTTAAAGTTTTATTTTGAAAGTGCGATATTAAAGGATTAATTCAACACATCTGCAATCATTCAGTCAGACTTACAAGAAAATAGAAATGTATTTTCCAGCATGCTGCTGATGTTGTGTCAGTCAGTGAGAGCAAAATGGAAAAAAAAAAGTAGAGTAGGTGAACGAGAGGACGACTTCTGAGAAATTAGAAGTGTTGTTTTTCCTAGAAACCCCTCCTTCTCCTCCCCTCGCTTTTCTGTTTTTCAACCATTTCCATCCTTTACTGTCACCAGCTGCTTGAACTGCGTTCACACGCCGATGAAATTAATGTATATTTTCTAGTCTTCAT
>NW_024625764.1:0-1828 GCF_008729295.1 Plectropomus leopardus | reverse complement strand
ACATAATTTAAATAGTGATATTTACTGGAAATGACACAAAAAACTATAAGTAGGTCATTACCAGAAACTTTCAGCTCCGGTTCATAGGTTTTTGGTTTGGGTTCAGGTCAGTGATTAATGCACGTGTAAAGGTCAGGCGGGTCGACTCTCATAGTGGGCGTGGTTGGGTCTGCTTTTAAAAAAAGTCTGACCCAAGCATCACTAGTACATTGCTTAGCTTCTAGGGTAGTACTCCAATGACTGTATGTAGCATACAACCCCACTTCAAAATATCAGCACTATCCCTTTAAGTGTTACACAAGAAAACACTGAGTGCTTTTAGATGATATTATATGAAACTATTTGTGACAACATGTCATAAGCCCTCACAGGACTTCACAGGACATCCATTCAAATTCAGCCATTCTACATTAATGGATTCCATAATCAAAGCAGTATTTCAAACTAAAATGCACTGGCCACTTATGTTTTATTACATTTTAATTGCAAATAATTTATCAAACCCTAAAAAGCCAATTCTGGTAATGGGCCTATCTGAACAATGGTGAGTCAAGTGAATGACTGACATTCAGTTTGTACTATGTATCCTTCAGTTATTATTACTCTATTTAATTACCTATCTCTTGAAATTGCAAGAACTTGTTGGACCACTACTTTGCTACGCTGCTACTTCTAGATGTCAAACGCCATTACCGCCCTTGTGTTGCATGTTGAAGTGCTGGTTGCTCACTCATCATCAGCATCAGTCTTCAAGACAGGCACATGTAATGCCACTTTGTGGTTAATTTGTGAAATGGAAAACATAAAATCATATCGACTCCAATACTGATCAAACCTTAATCAGTGCAGACAGTCAAGGCGAGTGTCATCTGCCATGTTGAACTAGCAAAACAAGCTTGTGATGAATTTAAAAATCTTTTAACAGGGGTGCTAACAGCAAGGACATTTATATGTTTGGGACATGGTGAAGGTTATCTTCCATATGACACTGTGACCAACATTTTATTATATTCTCAGAAAGAAGGGACAAGGAGAGGAGCAAGCAGAGGGAGGAACAATACATTGAAAAGGGATAGGTCAGAGAGCAGGGGAGAGGCTATTTCAAGCTTTTGTAGACCATGGCAAGCGTGACCTTTCATTTCATCATTTTTCGGGCTGGAAGAATGTTAATTTTTGCCCTATTTTAAAAAATACTTTTTCCACACAGAATTACACTTGAGTACACAAGGAAAAACAATTTTAAAGGGTCATTTTATTAGAGGTTTTATAAAGACGAATAAGGCCTCATCTAGCCATGTGTTGCAGGGTCAATACATGTCTGATAGAGTTGGTTTGGGACATTTTATGGTGATCTTTGTACAGTAACACTGAAGAGATCTTATTTAGAAACAAGAGCTTTCTGAAATGCTTCCAACATTGCTTCTTAAAAGAATAATGTTTTATTATCAAGATTAAAAACTTGATAATTAGTGCTAAGATGTAAACAAGCTTTGCCCCCCCCCCCCCCCACGCCCCATTACATTAATGACATCATTGAAACTATGTTAAATTTTGAATTTAGTTGGTAGCCTCTCTTTGCTGTACATTGATTTTTCACTCTTGACTGCATTACATGAATAAGTAACTGTAGTCATACTGCTGCATTTTCAAATGTAAGGTGTTGTATGACTCAGTTGCTCACTAAAGTGACATGACATAACTCACAGTTATATAACTAAGCTATCCCAAACAGCGCTGATGGCACTGAGTGGGATGATGAATAGAAGAGTTAAGCGGGAGACCTGCAATGGCTTCACAGAAATAATAATACAGTCCAACAAAGAGGTGG
>NW_024625763.1:0-3384 GCF_008729295.1 Plectropomus leopardus | reverse complement strand
GTGAAGCGGCGGGATCCAGTTCTGAAGGTGACCGGGGCGGCGCGCGCTGCAGCAGCCGGGCCCTGAAGGGTTAATCCGGTTTGCTGCTGCGTCACTGCGCCGCTCATAATCAGCTCCGAGTCCCGCTTTAGACTCACTGATCCCCCCTCCCCCCACTGGGCTCCCGTGCCGAGCCGAGCCGAGCCGAACCGGGTCTGAGCTGGAGTCTGATGCTCCGTGTACTTGTACTCAGCTCAGAGGGAAATGTGGTACTTTCACTGCAGTAATCTAACAGCCTCAGTTACAGATTACTTTTTTTTTTTTTTTAAATGATGACGTCTTCATTTATAATTTTTAAAATGAACTCCCCTCATCTCATCCATTATTACACAGATTTAAATATTTAAACCATATTTAATAATTCATGAAAGAGGACAGACTGAGAGCTTTTACTTTTCATACTTCATGTACCCTTTCCTAGTATGTACTTTTATTGTAGTACTGCATGAAATGCAGGGCCTATAATGGAGCATTTTACTCTATTTCTGCTCTAACTACAGTAAAAGATCAGCTGGTCACTTATATCTTTTTTCATGTTATTGTAGGATGAAGATTGTGTTTGAATTTGTGAAAGTGTTAATTTAAATAAATAAAATAATAATAATAATAATGAGTAAATGTTTAAAACATTCAATGGATTTATAATAAAGGGTTCTTTTTTGTCTGTGATGAAATTATTATTTTTTCTTTAATTCGATTAAAAAAAAAAATTAACACATTTATCTGTAAAGATTTCCACCCGTTTCTTTGCCTTCATTCAAACAAAGACGTTAATAATATCAGAGGAACGATTTAAAGATGAGTGATGGCTGCGACCTCTGGCTCACCTGGCAGAGCGAGCGTCCCGTACAGGCTGAGGTCTCTGCAGCCCCGCGGGTTCGATTCCCATCTGCGGCCCTTTGCCTCTGTCCCACCTCTCCTGTCTACCAGCTGTCCTGCCAATGAAAAAAAAAAACCCAAAACAACAAATATTATATTGCTGTCACAGCTTTTAATCATGAATATTTAGGGATGTTAACGAAGTCATAGGAAGAAGAATTTAACTGATAATGTGAAATTTAATCGATCAATCAATAGACTGCAGTGCTGTCAGAGAATCGGCAATATGTTGCAAAATTTGGTGTTGTTTGAAATAAGCAAATGACAAGGAATTGATTGCTAAGTTTACCAATTATTGATTACAGAAAGTGCCCACAATATGCAGCCTTAATTTTAGGCGATAAAAACATGAAAGTGATCATATTCCTTTGATCTGTTAACGTGTTTTAATCTCTGACTGCATCAAAAACCCGATGACGTGTTTAAACATACAGTTAAACTGTTAATAAACAATTAAACGGTTTATTACATGTTAATGAAGAGACAGTTTAACGGTTAATTACATATTAATGAACACAATTAAACTGTCAATAAACAGTTGAACAGTTAATCACATGTTAAAAAAACAGACAATTAAATGGTTAATAAACGGTTGATAAACAGTTAAACGGTTAATTACATGTTAATGAATGGGAGTTTAATGGTTAATTACATGTTAATGAATGCAGTTTAACTGTTAATAATCAAACAGTCAAACAGTTTATTACGTGTTAATAAACTGACAGCTGGACCATAAATAAAATGACAGTTAAATGGTTAATAAAACGCCACTAAACAGACAATAACACTGTCAATACAATGTTAATAACTGCACAGTTAACCCTTTGAAACCAGGAGTGACACCTCTTTTCTTGTGTTGCTTTCAGATGCATTTTACAAGCTTTTTAACCCTTTTATCTCTGAGCTAATTGGTTTCTTTAAAAAGGCAATGAGCAATTTGGTAAGAAATGTTTTTAGAAATTGCAAGAAATTAGTAGATTTAGACATTTATTTTTAAAAAGCTAGAGAAAAATACCTAGTAAAATCTATATTCATAATCATAATTACATATTTAAAATTATGTTGCAGAGTTATTATGCTTTTTTATCATTTTTCATGTCACTTTTTAAAACTTTTTAAATAAAAAAAAATCACTACTTTCAGGACAACTAAATTCTCATCATATTTTGGGTAATTTCTTCCTTCGTTGGTCGTCACCTTCTTCCCAGTTTTTTGAAAGAAATCTAGTCAATTCACTCAGGTTTCAAAGGGTTAAACTGTCAATAAACTGTTGATAAACCGTTGTGTTGCTGAGCTGCAGTTTTCATAAAAAGTTTGTTCGATGAGCCGACTCAGAGGTGTTTTTGTTGACCTGTGTGAACTGACCCCAGGTCAGCAGCCCGACGACATCATGCCTTTCGGAAACACCCACAACAAGCTGAAGATGAACTACGCGGCGGACCAGGAGTACCCCGACCTCAGCAAGCACAACAACCACATGGCCAAGGTGCTAACGCCCGAAATGTACGCCAGCCTGAGGGACAAGGAGACGCCCAGCGGGTTCACCCTGGACGACGTGATCCAGACCGGTGTCGACAACCCAGGTACAAACCCTCAAAACCAGGAACCAACTCTTTAGACCAGGGACGACTCGTCTAAACCAGTACAAACCCCCAAATCAGGTACCAACCCCCGAAACCAGGTATCAACCTTTAAAACCAGGTACAAACCCTCCAAACCAGGTAATAATAATAATACACTGTATTCAGAGAGCACTTTTTAAGGAACTCAACCCCCGAAACCAGGTACAAACCCTCGAAGCCAGGTACCAACTCTCTAGACCAGGTACGGCTCCTCTAACCCAAGTACAAACCCTCTAAACCAAGTGTCAACTCTCTTGATCTGGAATGACTCCTCTAAACTAAGTGACAACCCTTTAAACCAGGTATAGACCCTCTAAACCAGGTAACAATCCTCTAAATCAGGTACAAATCCTCCAAACCAGATGCCAACTCTCTAGACCAGATACAACTCCTCTAAACCAGGTAAAACCCCCCAAACCAGGTACCAATCCACGAAACCAGGTTACAAACCCAACCCAGGATCCACCCTTTAGACCAGGGACGACTCGTCTAAACCAGTACAAACCCCCAAATCAGGTACCAACCCCCGAAACCAGGTATCAACCTTTAAAACCAGGTACAAACCCTCCAAACCAGGTAATAATAATAATACACTGTACAAACCTTGTAAAACAGGTACCTACACCAAAAACCAGGTACCAACCCTCTGAACCAGGTCCCAACCCTCTGAACCAGGTCCCAACCCTCTAAACCAGGTACCAATCTTCTAAGCCAGATAACAACCCTCTGAACCAGATACCAACCCTAGAAACCAGACAACAATCCAGACCAGGTTTCAATGAACACAGCTTCTAAATCTTTACCTTGATTACGTAACTCTTCTTTGAGATCAGATAAATCTCCC
>NW_024625762.1:0-1886 GCF_008729295.1 Plectropomus leopardus | reverse complement strand
GGAAGAGGGGACACTTTAAAAAAAAGTGTCTTCAAGTCAGTGTCAACAGTGTGTGATGAAACAGGCAGCCATGCTGTTCTGCTCGACTTAAAGAACCGAAAAACTGTAAAAAAAAAAACCAAACAAACAAAAAAAAAAACACCTCGTTCCTTTTTGTGAGACGTAACGTGTCTCTTATTGTGAAAAGCTGTTCCTGTGTGAGTCAAGCTTACATAACGGAGACGGCGAACCTGACAGATGGAGATCGTTGAATCAGATGCAACTTTTCAACACAAACAGTGACCTTAAATGTCGGCTTGACATTTTCATCCATTTGCCTGACGGGAACAACCATCCAGGGTACTTATCTTTTATTCAACACGCAATTCGGACCGCATTTAACTCCAGCCATTATGACCGATTACCCAGCATTCCAATAGAAAAAATATTAAAATGGGTGTCATGTTCTTATCGCACTTCACTAAATGTACTCGGGGAAACAAAAGGAGCCGCCGCGACCCGGCGAAACAGAGTTTAAACACTTTTCAGTAAAACCTCGGCTTGTCAGGGAGAAACAAAGCCTTTCGACATTTCAAAGTCTGGCTTTTATTGTGGCGGTACACGTGCAAACTTTTCTCCCCCTTTGACAAACAAAACAGGTTCTTTGGTGCTTGTGTTTGGCTCTGACCGCGTCTGACCGCCGCCCGCACCAAAGGCACTTAAGCGTTTCAGGAGCGCAGCCATTCATTTTGTTATCGAGTGCATCTGGGAGGCTGCATCCCCGCTCGCCGCTCGCCAACAAAAAAAACTTGTGAAGTCTGAAGTGCTTTTGTTCAGCAGCTCAAAGTGAAGCCTGAGCGCAGCGCTGAGATTAGTCGCCGAGGCTTTCTCTCCCCAGACAAAGCAGATAGGAACAGACGACGTCAAGTCATTACCTGAAACTTCAGGTTTCCCAGCCCCCCCCAAATAAATGCATATTAGTCCGCCGGCTGACATTTAATGACGTTTTTTTTTCAGAGCGACCCCCGTCTGAGAGATTTTACAGAGCTGCAGAAACCTGGAAAATTGTCTCTACAGGATATCGAGAGAGTGGGCTTAATTTCATTTCTTTTCAAGCTCAAGAGCAGCAAATGAGTCTGACAAGCCTAAATACACCTCCACCCTCCCCACCGCGGCGTGCATCCGCAAGAGCTGCATTTACATGATGAAAACCTGCAGGTACCGAGGCGAACGCACTCAGACGCTGTTTATCTGCTCCTCAATGAGGGGAAAATATTAATCAATGGTTTATTTTGTCAAAATGCCTCATTTTAGAGGAAGAAAGTGAAAAAAAACAAACAGTTTTGCAGCCGAGTCGGCAGCAGAAAATGTACGTTCTGCAAACCATATATATGTTACATTTAAACGTTTCACGTAAACCGTATCAACTTTTCTGGAGCTACTTTGTCAAAAAATAAGCGTGAAAAACTCACTGGGAATTGTTTTTGTACTTTTTGTATCCATAATGTGCCAGAGGGCCTAAAACAGCATCAAAATAGAGCTTGTTGATCAAAAAGTGCAAGAATCCACCCCATCCCCCGACAGAGGTCCTAGCTACGACCCCAGTGCCCTAAAATCCTTGAAACATCTTAAAATCCCAGAAATGTTTCAAATTCTAGAAATGTCCTAAAATCCCAGAAACCTTCCCAAATTCAAGAAACCTCCTAAAATTATATTAAGGTGCTTAAATCTTAGAAATGTCCTAAAGTCCAAGAAACATCCTAAAATCAGAGAAATTTGCTAAAATCCTAGAAATGTGTTAAAATCCAGGAAACATCACAATATTCCAAAAAATGTCCTAAAACTCCATAAACATCCAAAAATCCTAGAAATGTCCAAAAACCCTGGAAATTACCTGAAAATCCTGG
>NW_024625761.1:0-1293 GCF_008729295.1 Plectropomus leopardus | reverse complement strand
TGCTGGGGTGTCCTGTGGCTCACCTCACAGAGCAGAAGCCGCATGCACAAAGGCTTCATCCTCACTGCAGCAGGTTCGATTCCACGTCGTCTCTCTCTGTCCGCAGTTTTCCTATCAT
Organism: Plectropomus leopardus; assembly: GCF_008729295.1. Lineage (NCBI taxonomy): Eukaryota > Metazoa > Chordata > Actinopteri > Perciformes > Serranidae > Plectropomus > Plectropomus leopardus. Next base: position 1,175 of record NW_024625761.1, on the reverse strand, counting down.
AATAAAGGCAAAAAACCAAAAAAAACACACAAAACACACAACGGCAATCGAATGAGGAAGTTTCTCCCTTTCATTTCTATTCAATATTTCACAGAAGATTTTAGAAATGGTATTATTTTATGGAAAGCTGGAGTTACGTTACCTGTAAAGCTTTTAATAATCACCGTTAAACTGTACTTTCAATAATATCAGAGCACTGTGAGAGTTCGTCAAGATGATCTCAAAACTGCAACATGATTACTGAGGTGAGTGAAAACACCTCCCAGCAGTCCTTCTGTTTTAAACATTTACATTTAACATGTTTTATATACCGTAAAAGGTCAGAAAACAAACAGTTTAAAGTGATTCTGATAAGGCACTGAGACAAATATAAGCAAACGTGCAAACAAAAGAATATAAACGATACGTATATAAATGTGCAATTCATAAAAAATAATAATTATTGCTTCAAGAGATTTTGATTTAACCAAAACTTGAACACTGAATAAAAACAGGAACGTTTAAACATCTTTACATGCATAGATTTTTTTTTTTAGAGATGACTGTTTGCAGGTCTTTAAATTTGTTTTACAGCTGTGCAGCAGCTGGTAAAGAGAAAACAGCATTAAAACCTAAACAAACTGCGAATAAAAGGTCATTTTAACATTTTTAGACTTCTATTAAAAAGTTACAGTACTTCGATGTTTTAATTGCCCATTAGCATCACAAGTTAAATAACAAAGATAAGCACATTAAAATGATTTATAGTCGTCCAATGCATCATTTACAAAACTGTAGATCTCCACCCATGACTGCTCAATATATATTAAATAAAAGGTTTACACGTTTGTTTGTGACTTTTCTTCAGAAAATACAAATGTAACGTGTCCTGAAAACTGCATTTATATAAAACTCTGATTGTAAATGTTGGAATAAATCTCATTATTTTCACCTTAAAACCACGCAGGGACACAGAAATGTGGTTTGAGCACAGGGAATAAGGCTTTTTTTCTATCTTTAATAATTCTGTGTGATTTATTTATGTTTTTTGGGAAAGGCTCTCCAGACCACGACAGCTTTGCACAAAAATATTCAAAATACTGTAGTGCTTCGAGATAACCGCTACGTCCGTTTTATTGGGTTTCATTCATGAAATGTTGATTTGCACATAAAACACGTTTTGGTACTAAAACGTA
>NW_024625760.1:0-2012 GCF_008729295.1 Plectropomus leopardus | reverse complement strand
TATTTATTAAAGGCCATTTTCTTGTTATGCTTTATTGTTTGTTTGCTTTTTTGCTTTCTTGTTTTTTTTCCTCTTTTTTTGTGTTTTTCTTTTTCTTGTTGCTGCCGTCAGGATTCAAAAATACGCTGGTATTCTGTAATACTTTGATACCACCTAAGTCTTACAGTCCTGTAACTGTGACACTGTGTCTTTAAGGTCAGCTGCCTGTTCCACCAGAAAAAAAACTGAGGCCAAGCTCTGATGGTGCATGCTGTGCATTACATACAACGAGCTTAATAGAGGAGCGCCCACATTTATGACAATATTGACAAATATACCATCGATATTTCAAAATCTGCTGTATACTGCAATACAGTGATACCAGAAAAAAACTGAGGCCAAGCTCTGATGTGCATGCTGTGCACTACAAACAACGAGCTTAATAGAGAAGCGCCCACATTTATGACAATATTGACAAATATACCATCGATATTTCAAAATATGCTGTATACTGCAATACAGTGATACCAGAAAAAAACTGAGGCCAAGCTCTGTTGGTGCATGCTGTGCACTACATACAACGAGCTTAATAGAGGAGCGCCCACATTTATGACGACATTGACAAATATACCATCGATATTTCAAAATATGCTGGTATACTGCAATACAGCGATACCAGAAAAAACTGAAGCCAAGCTCTGATGGTGCGTGCTGTGCACTACATACAACGAGCTTAATAGAGGAGCGCCCACATTTATGATGATATATTGACAAATATACCATTGATAGTTCAAAATGTGCTGGTATACTGCAATACAGTGATACCAGAAAAAACTGAAGCTATGTTGGTGCGTGCTGTGCACTACATACAACAAGCTTAATAGAGGAGCGCCCACATTTATGACGATATATTGACAAATATACCATTGATAGTTCAAAATATGCTGGTATACTGCAATACAGTGATACCACCTAAACCTAACAACAGATTGCTGCATATCAAAAAAAGAAAAAAAGGGTTATTATGAGCTTCTTTTTGTTTTTGGGTGGCAAGGCAGTCTCGTTTTTCTAATTTAAAATTAAAGATAAGAGGAAAGAATAATGACTGGAAGTAAAACCTTGAAAGATAACACAGATACAGAGAAAATGAAGACAGATTGCTTTCAAAAGATTGATCCTCGCATTAATTGCAATAATTTACTTGGATCTATTTCTAGTCATTTGAGTCAAACGATATCTAGAAACGTTGATATGAGACATTATAAATATTTCCATGTCACACCAGCACTGCTAAAAAAACCTCCCTCACTGATTCCAAGGACACTCGCAGGCTCCGGCCATCTCTCTAACATTTTCACAGCGACTCTGTGAAATCTTTATGACGGCTTTAATTTGCTGTGTGGCCCCGGCGGTAGCTGCAGGGGCAGGACGAATGCTGTATCAATTCCACACGCTAATGTGACTCACTTAACCAACAGGGCTTTCCACGCGGACCGCCGCGCAGACTGCCGGCCCCTCCCGGAGATATTTGTGCTGCTGACAGCAAACTATTCAAACCACTGTAGTGCCCTCTCCGCTAGGGGCCAAGGAGAAGTGCCAGCCCTCCTGAAGGTAAAGCAATTAAGTGGATTATTTCCCTCCGTACTGCAGGGGAGACGGGAATGCTGGGGTAGCGTATTGTAAAGGAAGCCTCGGGGCCAAAAACCACAGGACTCATTTATGAAATAAAGCTTCTGCATTTAGCTCAAGTTCATCTGAGGTGGATTTTACCTGTTTGTGATACTACACTGTCCAAAGATACAAAATGAATCTAACTATAAAGCACAAAATCGGTCTGTTTTTTCGTATGTATATTTAATTTAATTTAAGAATGGTTTATTCAGTCTACTTCAAATTTGGAGGGTGTATTCCTGGGGGCCCAAGGATGTGCAATATCAAATTTGGTGCAATTCGGATATGCGGCACATTCGATATTAACCCTTAAGGATCGTCTGGTGTATTTTACATGTTTTTTTTTCTTTTTTTCTTTTTTT
>NW_024625759.1:0-3316 GCF_008729295.1 Plectropomus leopardus | reverse complement strand
AATTTTATAATAATGTATACTCTCATACTGTGAAATTTTCTGAGAGGATTATTGTACCATGAAAATTTCATATTGTTGCAACCCTAGTCAGAAACTAACTTCCACAAGTAAGAGCCCTTTACACTGGGATTTGTATTAAGTCTTGTCACATTATATGATAAAAAATGAATTATATAGCACATTATGAATTAATGGATAAAGTTTGATATTATCCATAACACTCTTTGCTGCAAAAATCCTGAAAGACCACATTAGGCCCCTCTTCTCTAACATTATTTGAAGGAATATGTAACATTAGCCTTGACAAGATGTTAATGCACTTTCCATTGATTCTTATGATTGCTGGCCAGTCACAACAGTTTGAGATGATTGTAGGAAATTGGTTATTTGGTTATCTCCGTTTCTGATGCTTTAGATAAATAGATAGAGATACAGAGAGACTAGAGAGACAGACTTAAAAAATTCCTCTATTAACCTCTTTTAGTCTCTAACAGGAGTAAGTATGACATAAAAAAGCAAACAAAAATAGTAAAATGGTACTTCAGGAGAGATATGTGAACCTCATTGACTGTAATTAAGCAGCATTACATAACAAACACTTCTTATCCACCTGAGAGCTGAGAGCAGGTGTCTCCATATTTATCTATAATTAATCCGATGCATCAGATCAGCTGTCCTTTAAATAATTAATCATTCTGTCTGTGGTTACTACTGTCCACCAATGAGCATTTCCTGGCAGAAAAGTGCTGAGTATTTAGTGCAATATTGCACATGGGTGTGAGCACTAGATAATCAGCAGAATAGAATAGAATTTTTTGTGCAGGACTATATCATATAACAACACGCCCCTAGAGTTTAGTTTAGTTTGGAGTGGGCAGCAGAGGGAAATCTGATAAGAGAGGGTTAACCGGGTTTGTGCGCACACAAAAAGACAGGGGCGCATGTGTCAGCAGGTTTCGCTCGGACCGCTCAAGAGGCTTAGATTCAATTGATCAACGAGCTTAGATGTAGCCCTAAGTACAAATGCCCAACGACCCACAAGCCTGTTTGATGGTTATCTGCCTCCATGTGCTATGACACACTGAAAAACGCCTTGTTCATGTATTAAAATAAAAAAATAGAGGATAAAACTTGCACACTATTAGAATAACACTGCTCTTGTAATTCTGCCATAATAACACATTTAAAAAAATGTGTTTTTCTAAAAACTCCCACAGCCAATAAAAGCATTTGCACTAATTTTATCTCTGGGCTTGTAGCGTTAAGGGACTGTTTGTTATTTATGAGAGAAAAGGGGGTGGTGCAAAAAGGGGGAGGCATGTCAAATATTCTTGAAGCACTGGGGAGGGACTTAAGTTTTTTCTTTTGGCTTAGGGGAGGGGCATACAACTGTAAATGGCTGTATTTTGTATTTATTTTACCACAGATTTTTTAAAATCACCCAAATTACAATATTTATCATACATAGAAACTGTAAAAACAGAAATGATTATTAGATTTTCAAATTTCTGATGGTCCTTGAACACAGTACGCGGGTCATAGGCTTCCAAAAAACAAGCACAACCAAATTTGAGTTTAAAATAGTTATATTTCATCACTTACTTCCTAATTTTGCACTGTTTGCACAAACTACCATGCATGACAAGATGTGAAAAAGCAAGGTTTTTTGTCAACTTCAAGATTTCAACTATTAACTTTCAGAAATCACAGTGTAAGACTTTAAAATCAAACAACTAATTTATGGTGAAGGGAGTGTCATGCATTTTCTCCAAGTCACTCTGGGAGGATCACGGAAAAAGAAACTGTAGCTTCGGAGAGGGTTAAAAAAAAAGTCACACCCACACAAAAGTCACACAAAGAACATTCCCTAAATCAAATGTAATTTAAATGTGCCAGGATTAACAGGTGGATGGCTGCTCGGAGCGAATTAATAGTAAAAATAGCAGTTATTAACGTTAATAAAGTCTTAAAACGATATGAAAAGTATCTCTCGACCATAAATAATTGCTTTGACATGGACATAGGGCTGGGCTCTTTTCCATCAAGGCTTATTAATTAAGCTAAAAATATATATAAAAAAGACTAGAAGCTTGAAGTGAGCTGTTTTTTATGTAAAATCAGTAATGGCATTTAGCATGTTAAAATTACCACAACCTAGCGCACACACTCAATGTTAAAAAGCGTTACTTACGTCCTCGATATTTAAGAGCGTGTAATGACATCCGGTGCAATTTAATGCCCAACTCCCCTCAGTTACTGCTTCGCTCCTCTTCTTTTTCTTCTGCTGCCGTCACTGCTAATTATTTTCTACGCCGCTCCGCTTATAGTTCGACATTAAACAGCAATTTGGCAAGAAACTAAGACAAGGCAAGTGAAAATCTATGACTAAGATAGGCCAATTATGCATTCAGTCCGTGCCGGCCGCTCAGCCGCATCATCTTCTCCCTCAATCTGCTGGACGCCGAGAAGCCAGATGGCATTGCGCATGCGGGAATTCACTCTGGTGTCTCGTGTGCGTGCGCGCGCGCTCTGTGTGACAAGACGATTACTAGGTGTTTCCCTTTATTATCAGATAAATAACTAATTAAATGGCACGTGACCCATCAAACTAACTTTTTTAACGATGCAAGCGTTTTTATATAATTCCTGCTATGTGTTGTTTGTGTATAGATGCAAAACTAATATTGCAACATCCTAAAATCCTTTATCTGAATCCATATTCTTTGTGGTTCTGCAGGTGTCTGCTGATAACATGTCAATGCCCGGGTTATCCCACTAGATGGGGCCATCAAGCTGTCATTGGATTCTCAGCTCACATGCCCTCCTGTTCATGAGAGATGAGGTTACTTTGAAGGAAGCCAAACTGACTCAGTTTCAGTAAGTCAACAATAAAGTTCCTTTTTCGCTGTAGCCTGCCCAAACATAAGCTGACCAGATTTCAGAAATGACAAGCAGGGACATTTTCAGCTTGGCGGTCAATATAATTTAATTGTTGGTGTTGTCATCTAGGAAATAAACTTTGAAATCTGAGCAAATCAGCTTGATTTCTTTCAAGGGAAGGAAATCAATAAGCAACAAAAGAAGATGGCAGAAAAACTTAACAAGAAATTAGTTAAAATGAATGAATGAATGATTAAATTTCTGTAACACAATTTTAAATATATAATTATGATAATTGGAAACAGTTTTTCCATTGCTTTTTTTCTCCCCTAGACATTTTACAGCCTTGCTTTTTAAAAAGTAATTTTCTAAACACGGTAATTTCTTGCAATTTGTGGAACATTTCTTAACAAGTTGATCATTGTCTTTTCAGCCA
>NW_024625758.1:0-6143 GCF_008729295.1 Plectropomus leopardus | reverse complement strand
GTTGGGGTTTATTTTTCTTCAAAAAAATTTAGCAAAGTTTAGTGAGGAAACATTTTTGGTGAAATTTTTTACTTCAAAAAAATTTTGGTGATTTTTTGATTAAATTTAATGCGTTGCTAAGTTTTGTTTTTTCAGGTTTTTCATGACCTTACAAACCCTGAACTTCCATCTCTGGTAGCTTGCAGGCTAACATGTTTTGAAGTTGTTTAAAGGTTTATTAGAGGCTAACAGTCTCTCTATGCGTCCAGTTTTTACACTAAACTAAGCTCACCTGACCTTCCTCTGGGCTGCAGCTTGATAAACGTAATAAAGACAGGAAGTGACCCTCATTACGACGCGTGCTCGATGACGCTGAACCCTGACCTGACAGCCGACGCCGTCCGTGGCTCCGTCTTCCTCCGCGATCCTGTTGAGGGGAGAACGAAAGCTGGTCTCATACTCTGTCAACATCCTGTCAGACAGACAGACATTTATAAACATAATGCATTCACAATACACTGTAACACACACACACCACACACACACACACACAGAAACACACCTGTGTCCTCTCGTCACCTGAGGAGAAGGAGGCACGGTGTCATTGCTGTGGTTGGCGGGGACATTATTTTTAGGGTTGGACTTCTTTTCTGACTCCTCCCTTCTCTTTTTGTTGGTCTGTAAAAGAAAAAACAGACTTTTATTGTGAAAGGTTAAATGACAACAGAAGCACTGTGCAGTCACGAAGGCTTCGTTCACATTACAAGACTTATAGATCGACTCAGATTTCTGTGTCCAGACCGAAAAAATGAAATCTGAGCAAAATTTATTACCTCATTATTACGACAAGTGATATTATATTTTAAAAACACACTAAAAAAGGAACAGAAAGAAAACTAGAGCTTCAATTTACCATTTTCATCATCTATTAATCTCTAATTATATCTTCTTCTTTTTTTTTAAAGTAAAAAAGGACATTCAGAATTCCTCAGAGGTCGTGATATTGTCTTAAATTAGCTTATGTTGTAAAGTCCAAAAATATTAAGCTATTTTATTTACATCATATATGACAAAGAAAAACAGCAAATTTGCAAATTTAGTTTAGAAAAATGACTAAAATGATTAAACAATCACCAGAATGACTGCAGATTAAATTCTTACGATCAATGATCATTTAATCAATTATTTGTTGAAGCTTTACAAATACTGCACCTGTCAGGTAAACGAAATATTTTAGAAGAGTACGAGTGTTCACTAACTCAAAACAAAAGTGTTGCTTGTACTTGAACAAGCATGAAAGCAGTAAATGTATTTTCACCTATAAATGAGCCTCAGCGTTGGCGTTCTTACGTGCAGTTTAATACTGACACATGAGTAGGTGTCAGGTCACTAAAAGTTCATGCACACTTGCCAACCAATCAGAATTTAGATTTTTTAGTGGCCATGATATAAATAAAACCTTATAATATACATACATTTAACAAATTATAAAGAAAAGAGCCATAAATACAAAGTGGGACAAGAAAAGGCATCATGTTAGTAAGATTATTACTACTGAGGCAGAGAGAAATAAGTGTGTGTGAGTGAGTGTGTGTGTGTGTGTGTGTGTGTGTGTGTGTACCGTCTGTAGGTGAAACAGTGGGACTCTCTGCTGATGTTCCAGGTGTTTCCGGAGGCGGGGCTCCGTGGGCGGGGCCAGGCCCTGGAAGCTGCGCCGATACTCTGTTTCCATGGGAACAGGATGTTTCTTAAAGGGCGGCATAGACCGGCTGCTGGAGCGGAGCACCTGCAGGGAAGGTCAAAGGTCAGCAGTCACTCATACTGTGAAGAAAAGCACATTCTTCAGTCAATATTGTGGACACTGAACACTGTACATGATACATTTTATTTACTTTTCACTGTAACTTTCTAATAAATACTTGAGTTTTTCTTTTCTTTTGCTCCAAAACACCAAGTTAAAGTGCTTGTACATAAAAGTCTTGTTGGCCAAATTCAGATCACAAAAATCAAAGGTGGATAAAGTGAATGAACGACTCTTTAAACCACTCTTAAATTCAGTCATTCACAGGATACAGTGGATCCAGTTATATCATCACCAGTAAAGTAATGGGGGACGTTAAACTTCAGTAAAGTTAAACCAGCAGTAAAACAGTCTACCTCCACCTAGAGGACACACAGTACTACTGCTGCAACATCATGCAGTACTACAGAAGGATTTAGTGTCCCAGCTGCTTATTTCACAATAAACTGTAATTTTGAATCACAGTACTTAACAGTGGCAATACACACAGTAATTCTTTCTTTGGGGGGATATATAGGTTTGGATAGATGGTTGGGGGATACAGAATTTGGGGGCCATGCAAGGTTGTTTCAGTATAGATGATGTTTTTTTCTTTATTTTCTTTGTTTTAATTATTGCCAAATTATTTCTTATTTTGTCTTTTTATTGTTTTTTTATTTAAGCTGTCTTTGAGAATGAAAAGAGCACGGTGTTGTTAAATTTCAGCTGTAGTGGTCAGTATGGGTGAAACATGTACTCTTAGTAGTAGCAGTAGTATATTAGATGGTATTGTACCTGTCCTGCAGTCAGTATGGGTGAAGCAGCAGCTGCAGGTTTCTTCCAGCTGAACTGTCTGTTGTACTCTGACCTCTGATTTCCTGACCTCTGACCTCCCGCCCTAAGCCCCGCCCTCCACTGCAGAGCGTGCTGCACCTGTGATGTGGAATGAAAGCGATGTTGTTAATTTATGTTTTTTATTTAAGGCAAAGTAAACAGAGAAACACAGCTGTAGTGGAGGTGGTAACTCAAGTATGTGGCTTCATTTTGGCTCACCTCGTTGGCCGAGGGCTGCTGTCCGTCAGGTGCTGCTGTCAAAGGTCGGCTCAGCTGCGGTTGGCTGTCAGACTTTGTGGGGAGGGGCTTCGCTGAGGAGACAGAAAGACACGTAACCACTCAGAGTCGGGGGTCTAAAATCACTGAAAACAGAATTAAGACGTAAGAAGGTGACGAAAACACAACTATGTAAAAAAAATTTTATACCAGATTTCCCAGCAGCTTTTGGTTCTACTGATGGTTCAGGTTCTGCAGCAGGTCGTGGTCCTGCAGGAGGTCCAGGGTCTGCAGCAGGTCCAGAGTCAGCCTGGGCTCCAGGAGGTGTAGGGGGATTTGGCTCCAGGGCAGGCTCCTTTTTGTGGGCTGAGCGACTCCTTGAGGCTGGTTATGAGGAGCGAGAACATTTTATGAACACTTTGTTAGTTTCTCAAAGGATGTTAAGCAACTTTTTTTTCCATTTCCAAATAATTTATTCATGTTTACACACTATCATTACACATGATCTTAACATACTGACGTCGGTAGCTTTAACTGTAAGCTTGTTAATAGGTTATCATTACTTCAGCAGTGATACTCAACCTATGGCCCGCAGGCCAAATCTGCCCCCCCAACATTTTTTAATTCACAAAAAAATAAAGTGATTCACACTGAGAATTATTTTTGTACTTTTAGTACACATAAGGCACCAGAGTGCATAAAACAGCATCAAAATAGAGCTTGTTTATCAAAAAGGTGCAAGTGGAGGATCCCCCACACCCTTAACAAAGCCTCTAACATCCTAAAAATCCTAGAAATTACATCAAATGCTAGAAACAGCCTAAAGTCCCAGAAATGTCCTAAAATCCTAGAGTTTTCCAAAATTCTCGATAAATCCTTAACTCCCAGAGATGTCTTTAAATCCTTGATACATCCTCAAATCTGAGAAACGTCTCCAAATCTTAGAAATGTCCTTAAATCACAGATATGTCCGAAAATCTCCTGATTTTTGCAAAAGTGGCCCTCATGCTTTACAGCAGCACTTTATTGTGCTTCACTGAAACTTTACAACTATGTTTGCGTTGTTACTCTAACGTCTGTCTGAGGAGATTCTCCTGAGTTTGTTAAGGAGGCTTCCTACCAGCAGGAGGTGCTGTTCTGTGTGCACGAGGAGTCGGCTCAGCAGCGAGCTCTGGCTTTGGATCTGAAGGACAGAGCAGAGAGCTGCAGGACCGAGCAAGGCCACCGGCTTTGAGCTTCCTCCGCCGCTGCAGACGTGGTTCTCTGCTGATCCCTGAGAGGAAGTAATGTCAAAGAAACATGCTTTGATTTTACACTTTCAGAATAATAATAATCAAATTTGTTGGATGTTATGTACTGAAGTGTTCAAAGATTATTTCAGACTTTAAGTTTTTATTGGTACTTGGTGTCAGAGCGAGAACTTAACTTAAACTCCTATTATGGGGTTATTGGATAGTGGGGGAAAGGTCAATGTGACCATTATAAGATGATAAAATAGTCGAATTCACATTTTCTTCTTCCTCTTCAGGCTAAAGTTTGTTTAAAAAGCTTGTATCAGAGGTCTTACCCATCTGATCGGAGCGCAGGCCGGCCAGTGGGGCGCAGCGCTGAGGAGACACACTTCTAGACCGGGAAGCCTTGTAGCTCTTCTGGTATTCACTCTGACACTGAAACAAACACGCAGAGATTATTGTGTTTTTTGCTCTTTACAAATCCAACTCTGCTGCAAATTATTGTTCAAACAAAAATTCTGTTAAAGTCAAGGAGTGATCAAAACGCATGCAAGGATACCAAATATGCCAGAGTGAATGTTGGACAACAGTTAAAAAAAAGGATGCACAGGACAGCCACGCTACAAATATATGATAATGTTATAGAATATGACGTAGATTGAACTATCCAACAGGATATAAAGGAGCTTAAATCACGACCTTAAATATCTACAGCAGGAAAATGACACATATGCATTAATGCAGCAGTAATACTAATCCAAAACACTTTGCTGCAAGATACATATTTTTACTTTACTTTAGCTGATAATACTATACTATACTTTGACCCTTGAAACCTGAGTCAATTAGCTTCTTTTTTTTTTTAGAAACAAGTAGCTAATGACCAACTTAAATAAAAATGACCAAAAAATAGCAACAAATTATATATATATAATTGCAAACGGGACTAATAAAGGATTATCTTATCTTAAATTTGTGCAAATTGTAGATTAACTACAAGAAATTTAGCTAAAACAAAAAAGAAAAAAGGAAAGAAAAGGGAAATTAAAAAATGCAAATAACTTGAAAAACAGTAAATAACAAGTCTACCACACAATTTTATGATATATGATATAATAATATACAATTGTGATCATTATAAATATAGTTTTCTGGCAATTTTCAACTTCTTCAATTTATTTTTAATCATTTTCTAAATCTACTAATTTCTTGAGAGGAAACAGCATCAAAATAGAGCTTATGTATTAAAAGTGCAAGTGGAGGATCCACCACACCCTGAGAGAGAAATTCTATCTTAACCCTTAGTGTCCTAAAATCCTAAACAGGTCCTAAAATCCTAAAATTGTCCTAATATCCTTGGATTGTCCTAAACACCTAAAAATGAATTTAAACCCTCAAAATGTCCTAAAATCCTAGAAACATGTATGGGCCTGCTGTGGCTGACCCCTGGTCATTTTACAAAAGTGTCCCCCAAACAAAAGCACGCTGAGTGTCCCTGCTGCAGGTGTGCAGTCAGGTAAATGTTAATCTGAGCCTGATTAGCTGGATTAGCTCATTACATCAGATTAAATCACATTTATACTGACTCTGCAGTCTCGTGCACTGTTCAGCCGTCACACCGGCTTCACGACAGGTTCACTACAACTAAATATGTCGGTAAATGCAGTAAAAAAATACTTCATGAATACTTCAATTAGAAAACCAGGTAGCTAAAGTTAGCATCGGTTTGTTTTGCTAACGATGCTAACACCTGTTGCTTACCTTGAAGCGGACGGTCATGGCGCTCGCGCCGCCGACAAAACACCGCGAGAAGTCACCCCTTTGTCATTTCGCTGACTTTAACTTTGTTAACTATCTGGTTAATTTTACAAAACTAGTTAACTGCTTAAGCACAGCATACTAACCGGCAGCTGCTCCTCAGCTTCGGTTACAGGAACAACAAGCTGCCCGCCGTTGCCATGACAGCTCAGCGTCCTACGTCAGCGCGTTAACCAGTGACGTCAGCTGTGTTGTCGTTCTGTGTATCTGTAAAATAAATAAATGTGTAAAAAATAAAATAAATTATATTAGATCATAAATTACTTAAATCAAATTTAAAAAAT
>NW_024625757.1:0-1329 GCF_008729295.1 Plectropomus leopardus | reverse complement strand
GTTATCGATCTGTCCACACAATATTGAGCCAAATCAGTTTCAATACCTTTGGATCATGTTGATATTGAACTTTAAATTGAAGGGGCAAAAAAGTAGGCTATCTTATTTTGAAATCCGTAACCGGATGCAGCCGTTGTTTTTCTCGCTAGCTTAGCCTGCTCCGGTCTCTAACAGCAGCACCGCCTGTCCTGCAGCTCCGCACAACAACAAACGCGCCTTACACAGGAGGAAGAGACGCCACAGAGAGAGAAAAACACATTAACGTGTAGTTTTATCAACAGACACCTCGATAAAGTTACGAATTTGTGGATAAAACGACCCAACAAGGACGAAGAAGACGTCGCGTGCTGATTTTTTTCTGAGCAGACTTTGTGAAAGCAGCTGTCCCGGACTGTCCTCTCCACCGTCAACGGTGAGTTTTACCTGATTTTTATTATTATAGAAAATAATGTAAGGAGTAAAGAAAATTATTGTAGCCGTCCAACTATATTTGTTGCTTTTTTAAGTTTTCGCACACCTGAAAGTAACTGCACAGGTGTGTAGAGGTTAAAGTAATAGCTCGGTTTCTCCTTTAGCTAAAAACACACTATCTGTAAATCATGGAGGAAAATAAGTTTGGTGTTTTTAGTGTTTTTTGTGCAAAGTAAATAAATTTACAATGTAAAATGTCTCCTGGGGCACCCCTTAAAGTCTTTGTGGTCCTCTCCAGTGTCCTTTTTATCACCGTGTGCATCAGCCCTGGCAGGTCGGCTGGGTTTAGACATAACAAAGTGCCTCCTACAGTAAATACAGACTCATTTCCTGTTCACAATAAAGCTCCATTACAGATCATAAATCAACAGTTTCTCTTATCATGGTCCCTGCATTCATCTCAAAACAAACTTTCTGCTTTTTGTCTTATCTTTTTAGAAAAAGAGGCTATTGCTCTCTATCTTGGTCCAAATTTAAAGTCGATGAAACATTTTTGCTGTTGAAAAAGTTATTTATTTTCACTATCAAAAGTATTTAACTTTTTGTTACCTGAAATTAGAGTTTCTCCTTAATTGTCAACAATTCAGTTACTTGTCAATAATTAACTAATGATTTTTTAAAAATATTTTTCTTTCTTTAGAAAACAGAGGTAGAAGTTGTTTTTCTTTTGTCCTCTAAAACTAAATTGAATATATTTGGGCTGTGGACAAAAAACGATATTTGAGTACATAATCTTGGGTTTAAGGAAATACTTATATGTATTTATAACCCTATAAAACCTGAGCAAATTGTCTCGATTTCTTTCAAAAACATGGAAAGCAGGCAATGAGCAACTTAAAGAAACAACGCCAAAATACA
>NW_024625756.1:0-3060 GCF_008729295.1 Plectropomus leopardus | reverse complement strand
GAAACATTACCTAAGCTTAACAAAAGTGTAAAATCAATTATAAACCAGAATAAAACAAACCATAACAGATAACAGTTTATTCAATCTTACATTCCCTTTTACAATATTACATTCAATTAGCTTTAAAGACATGTAGCTTCATTTCAGTCCCCACACACTCAGGGGGAAAATACTGTAGATACATTTACACAAACACACAACAACAGACACACATACACACTCATGTCACAACACTGAACACACACACACACACACACACACACACACACACATTGTTTTTCACATCTTTAAGCTGAGGTAAGAGCACAGCCTCTTCTTTGGCTCTCTTATGTGAGCACTTACACAAGTCATCGACTTTTACATCATGTCAGAGAAATGAACAAAACCTTTGAGTTGAGATGTTTGTTTCAAACGGAAACTTTGGTATTTTTTAACCTGAAGGCTATTTTCACATGTTTTATATCGAAGTGATTCATGGGAACAACTTTTTCTTTTTTTTTCTTTTTTTTTGTGTGAAAATGGTTCAGTGTTGAGCGAGACAACAAGCTGCGATGTAACCACTCCGTGTATGAAACCAGCCCAAAGGTTATCATTAGCTGGTCAGTGATATTTTCCCATGTGACTATTTTATGCACTTCCATATTGCACTTTTAATGTTTCAAATTCAAGAATTTGTACTTTTATGGGCATTTTAGCTATTTTATATGCCATAATCTCCTTTATTAGCACTTTATCTGCTTTTCTTTTATTCTTAATTTAATCTGCTTATTTGAGCTTAATTCTCTTATCTACATTTTATTGATTTATGTAACTGCGTTTTTGTGCTTGCACCACCATCTGTTCAGTGCTGTTTAATATTTGTGCTCTAATGTTCTTCATTTAGTTTATGTGATAAGGGGAGGCGGAGGAGGAGAAATGTGGGTTTCTGATATTTTATTTTTTATTCTGTAAATCTTTTAATCTGGGAAGCACTTTAAGCTTAAAGCTTGAAAAGCGCTATATAAATAAAGATTATTATAACTATTATTTCCAATTTAGAGCATGCTCTTTGGATCCCAACGCACACACTTCATTCAAATAAACCAGCGTGTCTCTCGTTCCCACCAGCGTTTCACTGAGACCTCTGAACACTGAATTTGATCCAGATTATGGACTGCTGAGCTCCGTGTTGATCCCGCTGGCAAGAAACAGCCCTTAAAAACTGACACATGACACGTCCCATTTCTTCCACTGTAGGTCCACTTAAATCTTATTGGCACTGCTTTTCTCTGAGGTCTGGAAGGAGCCCATGTCCCAGCGAACAGAGCGAAACGTGCTCCCCTTGAAACTGGCCTGTTTTTTCGTGATGCGGTAGATCTTCCTGAGGATGGCGCGTCGCAGCAGGATGTAGACCCACGGGTCCAGGATCTGGTTACAGGTCGCCATCCTGACCCCCGTCACCATCAGGCTCCTGTAAGTGTCTCTCTCACTGTCCTGGAAGCCAATGTAAGACCGCGTGGCTGACATCAGTCCAAAAACCTAAAAAAAACAATTTAATAAGTTTAGGCTAATAAACTCATACTAAAATTTTATATTTATAACACAAAAACAATCCGTCTGGGTCTTCATCAGGGGCCAAACAAGAATTCTTGGTTGCAGATGCTTTTATAAAAAATAAATAAATTTAAACTTAAATTTGATTTTCAAACAAAACGAGGAAATCACTTTGTTGCTAATCCAGTCATTATCTGAATCACTGGCATTGCCACCTGTGTCTGCTTCACATATGGCACCATCGTTTGGTTAAAATGAAGCAAAAATAAAATAAAATAAAACATAAAAATACAAGCCAGATTCCAAAAACATTAATAAAAACAAAATACAATCATAAAAAAACACAAAAAATACAATTATTTCTGACCTATATTCAGTTGAATACAGCACAAAGTAAAATTCTTGTTTTTTTCCTTTTGTAAAGTACTCATCCTTAATTTGATGCCGTCAACATGTTCCAAAAAAAGTTGGGGCAGGAGCTTGTTTACCACTGTGTTACATGATCATTTCTATTGTCAAAAACTCTGTGAACATTTGGGAACTGAGGACTCTTACTGCTGAAGTGTAAAATTTCTTGCTCAATATTTACAGGTGGGTCAACCAAAATCTTCAAGATTTTAAGACTTTCTGTGTGAGAGAAAAGGTCAAAATCCCATCTGAACTCTGCGAGAGTCAGTTTCTTCACACAGGAAACGTTTTGAAAATGGTAATCTGTAAATACATTTTAGTTAGTGTGTTTAATACTTTTTTCCCTGTGTCAGTCCACTTTATTGCACAAAGTTTTTATGGACCGAAATGCTGCTATTTCTTTATCAGTGTAACTTTATTAAGTTAATACGTCTCATAGGTGGAGTCTAAATTTCATGATGTTTTGTTTTACTATAAATGCTTTTGTCTTCTGATATTTTCAGAACACAAAGTGCTTCAAACCACACGGACATAAGATCATTTCCTGGTCTACTGGAGTGACTGCATTTTTGAAAACAGTGGTGCTACTTAGGTCAGTTGGCATTATCGTGAAACTCCTGTTTTTCTGCTGTTCTGAAAAGCCTTCTGTGAAGCAAAGCAGTGAACTGTTACACTAATTACACTGTACTGTCCATGGATGCAGTTCTTAGTACGTCACAACCAGATTCATGTATTTGTCAATATATTTTGCATACGCTGTGTCTATCTATCCGTCTATCTATCTATACACTGTATAAATAAATAATTTCCTAAAAACGTAACTGTTTAATACTTGATTCAACATGCTGCATTCAGATGCCTCTCACAAGCTATTTAACCCTTTATAACTAGAGAAAATTGGTTTGATTTCTTTCAAAAAACAGGGGGGAAAAGGGAAATGCCCAGCTTGGCAAGAAATGTACCACAGCTTGCAAGAAATTAATAAAAGGTGACAAAGAAAATGACTTAAAACTTAGTTTTAAATAGGCGGAGAAAATTAAAAAGAAAAATGTCCAGAAAAGTGTTTATAATCATTATAACTATATATTTATAGTTATGTTACAGAAAATTAATTTTACA
>NW_024625755.1:0-1190 GCF_008729295.1 Plectropomus leopardus | reverse complement strand
AATAAAATTGCTATAAAAATAAGGTTCATTATTATCATTTTATGTTTAGTTTTAACGAAAATTTCCTTTAATTTTCAGATTTTTTTGCAATTTGCTGGGCCATTTTTGCCAAGTTGCCACTTTTGCCTTTTTGATCATGTTTTTGAGAAAAAATAAAAAATCAATTAGCTCAGGGTTCAAAGGTTTGAAACTAAACAGCGCTGATGTTTATTTAGATATTTATTTTAATGTATTTATTCTTTATTTAACTGTTCTGTAGGACTGACGCTGAGCACTTACAGTACTGATTATTTTATTTTTATTTAGTCTTTTTTTTGTTTGTGTGTAATGTTCAATAAGTAAACGTGTTAAATAAAAGTTTGTTTAAGAAAGCAGCCTTCTGAGTACTTTTGCATATCGGTGCAAAATCAGAGCACAATCCACAAAGAAATGATCTATTTTCATTCCAGCTCAAAAATTCAATATATCAGTCGCCACATCGGCATTCTGTGAATTTTTCCACAATAAAATCAGTATCGGTCTCAAAAATCCCACATCGGTCTGACTCGACTTTAAATATTTGTAAAAGACGTCTAAACGCAGCCCAAGAAAAGTGATGTCAGTCCAGGTTTTAAAGGTTTAATTACTAAAAAAAAGTGAATTTAAACGGGTTTGAGGTTTTTTTTTTTACAATCTCAGAATTTAGATTCAAATTTCTAAAATTTTAGCTGCAGCTGCAGAGTGAAAACAGCGTTTGTTTTTTCATTTATTGTCTTAAAATAAATCTGAAGCCATAATAATAAAGTGACTTTATTGTCTGTTGTAGTTACAGACTGACAGCAGGGGGCGCCACAGACAGCGTCAAATCCTAAATCGCCTTTCTCTCTCAGACGAAGACGCTCAGGTGGAATATGTTTTCATATTTTGGGATTTTTTTCCAATCTTTGTGGGATTTTTTGTAAAATATTAGCCAGTTTTACCTTTTATGAACATTTAAGTTATTTAAATTGAATTATGTGAGAATATAATGCAAATAACAATAATATAACAAAAATAATCATAATCGCTTGTTCAATCTTCAACAAACAGTTGTAATTTTTAGTGTATAGTTTGTAGGTTTTTTAAATAAAATCTTAATCTAACAACTGTCAGGAAAATAGTGCCGTACATTAACGTAAATTATAACATTTAATGAAATGGAAATATTATTA
>NW_024625754.1:0-1342 GCF_008729295.1 Plectropomus leopardus | reverse complement strand
AGTATAATCGAGATTATGTACTTAAAGTATTAAAAGTGAAAGTACCCAATTCTAAAAATCTAAAAAATAAATGAATAAATTTAAAAAAAATGTTATGGGGAGTTATCATCACTTCTACCTGCCCTACAATATCCTATGAAGCTGCTGCAGTGAGCTGCTGTCCCAAAAATGACCACCCGAGGGCCCCATCCCTTATCACCTGCATGGTGTGTGTTCACTTGTGTGTGGCATTTTTTGTTTAACCCTTCGAAAATCTGAGGAAATTGGCTTTATCTCTTTAAAAAAACATGGGCAATGAGCAAGGAAAGAAGAAAGAGGTTTTTGAAATTTTTTTTTAAAAAGTACAAGAAAATTACCTATAAATTAGTTGAAAAAAATACAAATAATTTAATTTAATTTTATTTGATTTGATTTGATTTTTTTTAATGACAAAAGAAAGAAAGAAAAAGAACGTTTTAAAAAGTACTGAAAAATAAAATAACTTGAAACATAATTTGTAATATGTAATTATGATTATTATGAATAATTATAGCTTTTTTTAATGTAGGCATTTTATCCCGGCTTTTTCACCTCTTTTTTGGAAATAATTTTCTAAATCTACCAATTTCTTATAATCTGTGGAACATTTCATATCAAGGGTGCTCATTGCCATATTCCTGTGTTTTTGTGCCACACACTTTATTTTGCTATTTTTCGGCATATTTCTTGTACATTTTTTAACAGAACATTTTTGGTCATTTTTTCCTGAAGTTGCTCATTGCTTTCTTCCCATGTTTTTGAAAGAAATCGAGACAATTTGTTCAGATTTCAAAGGGTTAACAGATTGATTCTATTCTGAATATGCTCAGGATCTACCTGATGCTGGCAGCTGAAATTAAATCATGTCAAACTGTGCACATAATCAACAGTAAAAAACAGAAAAGGCATCTTTGTTGTTTGTGGATAATGCCTTCATATATTTTTAATATTTCTCTGCTGAAATCTATGATTGTGTTTGTCAGAAGAGCCTGTTTGTGGAAATCTTTACGTGAGGTCACGACTTGCGTTTTGACCGTAGAGCAGGATGAGGGATGTCAATGATAATCTTCTGCTGCCGGTGAAATAATCCTGCTGGATCACTGTGACACGCTGACTTCCTCCTGACGTGGTTCATTTAATATTTTGAGGTTGATTAAGGTTTAGGGTTTTTATGGGTTAAGTAAACTACATGTGATTCAGTTTTCCTGTTCAGGACAAATTAACTGACATCCGAAATTCGACCTTTTCTGTATTTATCATTTATTGTCTGAATCATTTTGTTAAACGTAATAGATCCAAGAGAGGAAATTTGGGTTGCAAAAGG
>NW_024625753.1:0-3240 GCF_008729295.1 Plectropomus leopardus | reverse complement strand
ATTTTGTTGTTTTATTTTTATTTTTCGTACTTGTAGTACGTGTCACATATTTTATTTTATTTTATTTTATTTTATTTTTTTCATTTTTTATTTTTTTTGCAATTTTTTGTGTTATTTCTTCCTCAATAGCTCAGTATAATTTTGAAAGAAATAAAGCCAATCTGCGATTTCATTCAATGGCTTCCACCGACTGTTGTTGTGTCCTTGCAGCCACCTCGGCGTCCCTGCAGGGACCGTTTATCTCGTGTGTTATCTTGTTTCAGCGGCTCTGTGTTCGCCCTCGCTGACTCACTATGAGCACAACAAGACAGGAAACGTCCAGATCAGCAGGACGCAGGTCACAGCTCAGCGACGCAGACTTCAAAAGATCAAAAATCCTGCTTTTTCAGGGGCTGAAGAGCAGCTGCATGTAAACGTGTTTTAATGAGTTCTTTTCTCTGTCGCTGCGCTTTCACCGACCCAACAGAAAATGTGACGACCTCGTAAACCGCTGAGCTGCTCTAAAGTTTGTCTGCTGGAAAAACGATGGACAGATTGAACCTGAGAGCAGAAAACCCGAGTTCAGAGTCATTTTCAGCACTTTATTTAAACTCTGGTTTGTTTGCAGGTTTAGATCCAAAAATGGGCACAAATACATCCAAAATTATCTTGTAACAAAGTGCAAATACTTATTCATCAACAAAACACTACTTGTACTTTTTTAATTAAAGTACAAGTAGTGTTTAACCCTTTGAAACCTGAGCAAATTGGTTCGATTTCTTCGGGAAAGAATGCAGGAAATCAGTAAAAGGTGACAAGAAAATGACCTCAAAATGAGTTTTAAAGGGGAAAATTATTAGAAAATTGAAAAAAAATGGAAAAAATAACCACAAAAATATGTTTATAATCATCAATTTTATATTTAAAATAATTTACAAAAAAATCTACACTCATATATATATAAGTTATTTTTCCATCCACCGTAAAAAGCATCAAACTGACACTGAGGCATCACTAATTATCATCCAACTGTATGATATTTATCTGTTTAGGTGCATTCAAAGCCTCCTTTATTTCACAAACTTTCAAGGCCTTATTGATTTTTCCTTCAGCTCAGCTCATTGTGTTTTTTTATTTATTCTTTTATTTCGGTTTTTTATTGCCTCGCTGCAGTTTTCTGTCGTCCTGCAGCTTTTCTATAAAACCGTAAACTCTGCTCTCATTGATCACCACGACATCATTATAAACCTCTCAGAAAAGACCATTTGTTTGCAATAACCTGCAATAACTGCTGAGCACAGTTCATTAAACTCACATTTATTGGTTAATAATCAGTCTGCGCTGAGCGTCTCTGCAGCTGTTTCCTTTTCTGACCTCATAATGTGCAATAACAGCTAAACCCCGTCCATTAAAAACACGTCTATTCACCTCCACGCTGCACACATTTAATGCTGCACAGAGACGCCGGTGATGACGCTGACGATTTGTCTGTCTCTATCGGGGACGACAGCTCAGTTTTTGGCTCGTCATAATAAACGGAGATAATTTTAATAGAATAATTTGTCTGGATAAAAACGGCTGACGGCGCGTGGGATTTAAAAAAGCTCCATAAGCTGTTTTTAGGTGGTAATGATGATGTTTGTCTTTCTGCTGTAATGTGGCGTTATCTGACAGCAGATGCAGAAAAAAACAGCATTTCCCAGAAGCCTTCACTCCTGTTCTTCTGGTTGTGTGCAGGAGATAAGCAGGTGTAAATATTCATGGAGGAAAAATGGAAAAAGAAATGATTTTGCACAGAGGGAGAAAAACTGAGAGTAAACTTTACATATTTTCTGCAGAAAAGTTTATATTGAGTTTTTTAATGTGTTAAAAATATGCATTATTGTTCTGCAGATATTGAACTTATGTGATTTGCTTTTACTCTTTTGTTCTTATAGAAAATCGCTGCCATTTCTGTTTTTTAGATCAGTGGTACGGAACATTTAAAGTGCCCAAACAAGTAGACAAAAATAAATTAATAAATTAATCATCAATAAATTGGTAATTTTATAGTATAGTATAGTATTGATTTTATAGTATTTTTAAGTAAATAATTAATACACTTTAAATGAAAAGAAAATTAAAATAATTTTTGGTCACATCTTATCAATTAATTAAAGCCTACATTCATTTTCATTATTATTTTTTGAATCATTTAATGGCATAATAATTTCCAGTCATTTATTTATCTATATTTTATTTTGGTAGCTTACGTCCTTCATACTATTTATCAGCGTCAAAGTATCTGAAATTGGTGTCGTATGAAAACAGAATATTCTGTAATAATAAAACATTTTGTCAGGAGCCGTTCTGCGTAAATACGTTAACTTCTCACGCTTTGACTCGAGTAACATTTTGAATTCAGTACTTTTACTTGTATTGGAGTATCTGAGTACTTCTCATACCAACAGTATGAAGTTTTTCTGTTTTTTAAAAATATTTTTATGTAACCTTAAAATAATATTTCGATGACTTAAATGAAGAAACAAAAACATTTTTGATCGACAGTAAAAGTTTGACTCAACAGTAAAACGTCAGATTTACTTTCTGGTTGTGAAAATGTTTTTCTCAGTTTTGAGGAGCAGCTGTCTCCGTTTCCATGACACCCACTCATCATCATCATCATCATCATCATCACCGTGACATCATCCTCCTCGCTGTCAGTCTTCAGTATGAAGACGGAGCGGCGCCTCAGGTGACCATCAGTCCTGCTGCGTTCAGGCAGGCGGGACAGATGGGGACATTTCTCAGGCTCAGATATTAAAGTTCAGCTGAGGACGTTGAGACGTCTGCGGGGAGACGGGGACAGATATTGAGGTCAGGATGAAGAGTCGGCTGTGATGAGACACCGAGCGTCTGGACCGAATTACAGTCGGACATCGATGAGCGACGAGACACCCGAGAAAGTTTGACACAAACTGGTTAAAACTTTAGGATGAATCAGGTGATTCACTATGGAGGTCAGAAGCTGCCAAAATAATGAACAAACAAATTAATAAATGAATAAATGACTTTATAAAAAAATCAATGTGCTCGTATTTATCAAAATAATACAAATAAAAAAATAATATTGCAGCATTAAATTATATATTTATATTAATGTCACAATGATTGTAAAATGTATTCATATTACTAAATTATTATTATATTTTATTTTCCCTTTGTATTATTTGCCCCTTTGATTTCCCCAAATATATTCCTGTACTATTTTCTTTACACATA
>NW_024625752.1:0-1042 GCF_008729295.1 Plectropomus leopardus | reverse complement strand
TTGGTCCAAAAAAAGCAAGAAATTGGTAAAAAAAAAAAAAAAAAAAAAAAGCCCTGATAATAGTGAATGACCCAGAAAATGCTTAAAATAAAAAAAAAGGTTTTATGACATTTATTTATTTTTTTCCTGTAAAATCATTATAAATACAAAATTACTATAATTATAAATAGGAGAAAAAAAAATTGAAAAGACACAAAGTTATTAGATAATATGATTTATCTCAAGCACAACTCAATTTTACACCATTTCTATACTGATTCATTTATAATTTACTCAGAGTCGACAAAAACTATAAATACAAACAAGATTTCAAGCAGTTTTTTCCGTCACCCTTTCGACTCAGGGCCTGAAAAACACTGAAGATCTATCATGTAGCCGATATGCTGAAACTTTCAACATTTCAACAATACCTTCTTCAGGTTTAGGCACAAAAACCACCAGAGTATGGTTAGGAAAAGATCATGTTTTTGTTTAAAATACCCAATTTTGGGGGCACAATCCCAGTTGGAAAAAGCAGCGAGAGGTTGTGACAAAACACACCTGGTTTTGTTTGTTGGTCTCAAACTGTGGTCTGCAGCTCAGCATCCACCACCTCCTCGCTTCTCTTTGACAGAGTCAGCTCACGTGTTACGTCACTTTAGACACGCGGATATGAGACTAATGGAACCTGCAAACTAACGTTTTGCATTTGTAGAAACGTACAAACCAGCGTCTTCCTCTGGCGACCGCTCTGACTGCGCAGCCTGCATGTGGCGGCGGGAAACCCTGTATCGGGCTTCGCCTCTGCAGTGAGAGTGGATGTGGCTCAGACCTTGTGGTTTACGTTTCTTTACTTAGGCCTTAATTAGAAGCCAAAGTGGAGAACTTTCCTGGAGGAAATGGAAAGTCTGATTTGGGCTAAAAGAGCCATCATAAAAGAGCAAAGCCAGTCATTGTGATTGTGTTATTTTGGCACTAAACACGAAAAGACAACATTCTTCTTTTTTTGCTTTTTTATCACAATAAACAGTGGAGGGAGAGTAAATGCATGGTCAGCCTCTGA
>NW_024625751.1:0-1025 GCF_008729295.1 Plectropomus leopardus | reverse complement strand
CCCCCCCCCCAGGTGAGATCAGGGATCTCGTTTCCGTGGCGACCTGGCGAGGACAGTGGCTGCATGTTCAGAGAAAAACAAACACAGCAGGTGACAAACTGATCTGAATGCTCCTCCTGGCTTTACTTGATTCATGAACACTTAAAAAACAAAAAAACCATGTGTTTGGGTGATCTCGTGTCTGTTTTGTTTGTGTGTGTTTGTCGGGGTTATCGGGGGGGAGGCGACCTCCGCCCCCCGTTTCCTGTGAATGATGAACTGACCCGGTCTAAACTAAGGTACAAGTGTCAGCACTTCCCGCTCGGTCAGACCGGAGTTTGTACAGCTCGATTCTTTGCTTTGACTTTTAGACGTGATGTAATTAAAGAGCTTTGAGAGTTTTTCTGTCCTCCATCGACTCGTTCAGCGTTATTCAGCCAAGCTTCCTCACCTGTGAAAAACAAGTATACCCACATGTTGGCTGTATTTTTTTTTTTAAGGCAATTTTTGCTGAAAATATTTTGACTTTTTTTTTGTTTGTTTTTTTTTGTTTGTTTTTGGTGTTTTTTTTTTCTTCAAACATTTTTGGTGAGTTTTTTTCTTTTGTGTTGTTTTATCTCCAAAAATTTGTTGCAATTTTTTTTTCTTTAAAAGTTTTGGGGGTTTTTTTTTAAAGAAATTGTATTTTTTAAGAAGTCATAACTTTATGTTCTTTATTTATCAGAGACGGTGATGAGTTAGTGACGTGGAAAATGCCTGACGCTCCCTCCACCATCATTGAGCTGTTTGAGTTAAACACGTTTATATTTGAAAGTTAAAAAGTTGAAGCTGAAATTCTGGAGTTGAAAAAGCCTCAGTGGTTTTTCACTCTTTTTTCGTGCTGCTGGTTCGTTTGTGCAAACACTTTATTTTAATTTTACAGTTTAATGACACATAGAATAATAAAGTGATTTGGTTTAAATAAACAATTAAAAAAAAGAATTTTAAGGTTAGATTTTTTTTTCTTCATGATATATTAAAAGGACCATCAGAAATGTGAAAATTCA
>NW_024625750.1:0-4315 GCF_008729295.1 Plectropomus leopardus | reverse complement strand
TGAATTTCAATTGTGTGAATATTTAGTCAGGGGTGCGCTGTTTTAATTTAATTAAAGTAGAGTAGGTGACATCCATTACAGTGTCACTACAAAGACAGATATTGGCTGATAAATCTCTTCCAGTCTCAAATAAATAGTTAAGGCAAACAAAACAAAAAAACATGACAAACAAAAAAACTGATACCACATAAAAGAAAAACAACAAATTAATTTTTTTAAAGCCTTGGTTGTCTCCTATTTTGATCAAAACTCACTGCAAAATGTCGTCTCCCACATGAGGCAGGTGACATCTCTGGTGGAAGGAGCGAGGGCAGTGATCACACTCCACCAACTCTTCTTCTAGTGCAGTTTTACAGATGAAACACTCGTCATCATTTTTCTGATTTTCCTGCCGAGACAGACATGACAGCAACTCTGTTTACACACAGCAAAATTACATGTTGCATCTGCGAATAAAAGACTACTTGTTTGTCAAAAAAACTAGGTTCAAGCAACAAAAAAACTTACCAGGTCTTCACCATCTGGTTTGCACAGATCGCATTTACACAGCAGGGAGTGGATCTTCAAGGTCTTCGCCTGAAAAAGACAAATCAACAGCGTCTTCCTCGTTGTTTCATACTGTAGTTTAAGTCTTTTATGCTTGACAGATCCTGGGGTTCTCTCATTACGTCCCTCGCTACAGTTATATTCTTTAAAGCTGATATACAACTTTGTTGAACTGCATAACTTAAATCATGTTTCTAAATCAAATGCTAATATTTCTTTGCTCTGTTAGCCAAATAACCTTATTTATTGTAAATCTCTTCTGTCAACCAGTTCAGGCTAACTTGAGTCCAAGATGGCGAGATTTCCTTCTAGTTTACTGTCAAAAGCCAAGCTAAAGAAGTTTCCGTTCTACTTCACCTTCAACATGTTACTTCTAAGATTTAAATTATTTTTCCACATGCACGCTTGGCAACACTTGTGCACTGTAGTGCTAACAAAAATCGATTTGGGAGCACCAAAAACACAGCGTGTGAATGGCCCCTTAACCTCATTTGCTGTTATCACTGGGGTCAAATCGACCTGGACTGAAAACTCAAAGCATACAACTTTCTCTCTCTGATATTACATCACAGAAATGCACAAAGATGCACAGTTCATAATAGCACAGCACCCTGATGGTGGCTACCTCGATGAGGACGCTGAGGGGTTCCCCATCGCACGTGATGTCTTTCCTCCAGGAGGCGTCTGTCTGACATGACGCCTCCCTCAAGAACTCATCCGGGGTCATCCAGCTGGTCTCAGTACGAATACTCTTCCCACGAGTCCCTGGTGGTGGATGCAAGTTTAGAGGAGACTGGAGGGGCACGTCAACACAATAACCAGGTTTTAAGGACTTGCATATTTTGCTTTTTTGTGCATAGTGAGATAAAGTTACCTGATGCAAATCGTACTTGGTATAAAGTCCCAGTTACAGCTCCACATGTAACTTTAAACACCCTCCCTCTGCGGTCATGCCTGGCGTCTGGCTGCTGCTCAGTCTGTTCCTCCGCCTCGTCTTCTTCATCTGTAATGGACAAATGAAAGTATGACTAACATGAGGACAGGATACATATCTCAAGTCATTCTATTACTGGCAGAAATGTGTTTTAACCCTAAATATCACTTTGAAGAGACCTGCACCTGTGTCATTTGTAGAACTGTCTTTGCTGCTTGATGAAACCTGGTCGTCCTCGTCCGGATCGCACTCCTCATCTTCATCTTCTTCTCCCTCAGACACTAAAAAAGCCGGGAGGTGATTAGCCATTTTTCCGTTGCTTAAATATATATTTTCTTCTACATTAGCAATTAAGACTCTGCCTATTTTTGCCTAAATATGGAATTTTAAAGCCCCCAAATTCAATAGACACCAACTGAGCTAAAACAAGATTAGATGAATAAATCTTCTACTAGTTTGCAGGAATGAAGCACTGTCTGACTCCATATATACTCCTGTAGCTTTTTACAAGTGTTTTTCAGTGATTTGCACTTGAACAACAAACCTGTGTTTAAATGACCAGATGGGAACAGTGACTTCTTGGCCTATCATGAAGAAAAAAAAAAGTTCGGATCACGATCATTAAAAACAAGAAGACTCGCCACAAAGTCAGAACTGATTGATTTATGCATTTCCACCACTTTTTGTTCTTACCTTTTTACACCCTCCTTTGTAATTCACTGCTGTCAAATGACCTTCCTGCAGTGAAATTCAAAACTTTGAATGACTTTAATTAATTTGTGGCCTGGAAAACGTGATTTTGAAATTCCATGACTTCTGCAAGTTCTGCATAATGCCTCTGGCCCGGTGAGGCATAGAAACAGGAAATAATAACCACCAATGTTGAAGAAAAACAAACCTGTATGAGTTTTCCCAGCGGGGTGTCCTTACATCGAATGCTAAACTTCCAGTTCTTGTAGCTCTCCTTCCCTGCAAACTTCTGAAATTCACCGGGAGTAAACCACTGTCTCTTCACTGCGATGCACTTCTCCCCTGAAACATACAGACAGTTGGGAATCTGTTAATATCAGCTGTTAATCATCTGCTGCAATGACCAATATATTTCACTGTCCTGTCAGACTTTCAGTGTTTTGTTATCATTTTTAGAGAGGGAAAATTTAACTCACAATCATTCAGATTTACTCACCTTTAGCTAGTTTCTGTCTGTCCAGTGTCCCCTCCTGCTGTCCACAGGTCACAGGCAGATGGCGCTTATAGAGTGGCCAGTTCCAAATGTCGTTCTCTCCCTTCTTCAGAGGAGAGGCTGCAAAATAAAATAAAAAAATATTTTGACTTTGTTCTTTTTGAGACATAGAGAAACATGATTTACTTTTCTAGCGTAAAGCGTAATTCAGGGCTTACAGAAGCAGATTTTCTTGGACTTTTTCCTCGGAGTCATCTGTGACGATGGACCAGCCTGCTCCTCCTCCTCCTCCTCCTCCTCCTCACACACGCTCCCATTTCTTAGTTTTCTCTTCTTTTTCACTGAGTTTGCTCGCTTCTTCCCTCCCCCCTCATCCTTTGAAAGCTTCTTCCTTTTCTCTTCATCTGTCTCTTCTGATTCATCCCTCTCGGGCTGTTGCACGTAAAACTGGAAAGACCCTGCAATTTAAATTAATGTCCAGAGATACAGTAAATATCAAGAACGCATTATGGACATATGATGAGAACAAATCTTGATTTCTAATCTAATTAATTTGCAACCTTTATCATCGTCATGCCCCTCTGCCGGAGCTGCCAGTGTTAATGTTTAGGTTGATTTTTTTCAAATTTTTTGTCTGCCTTCATTCTAGGATAAAGCTAGCTGCGGTACTTTCAGCCATCTACCTTTATCTTTTTATTATCAGTGGTAATGCATTCAGTTTTTCCATTACTTTCAAATTAATCAATCAATAATTTTACAACTGTTTAAACATATTTGCTCACTGACTCTCAAAACAAATAAATCAACATCAGTTCTCTCTCAGTTCTCACTTCAGTTATTTATATTTTGGAAAAATGTGTCTTGTGGACTGAAAAAGCAACTGATTTTATTGTTCTAGTGGGCTAATAAAAGTTAAATTTGTATTTGCAATATTAATTATTTCTACAATTTAATCTTTAATAATAAAAAAAATCAAAACCTGGAGCCCATGTATTGATACAATACTGTCGCATATCGCGATACTCTGCTACATCCGTTATTTTTCCTCCCTCACCTCATGTGAGCTGAATCACAATCACTGACACGCTAACGACAATAAAAAGGCAGTCTGACCGTCCATGAGGGTGTTACGCAGCATTCGCAGAGTGGGGTACTCGCTCATGATGTGCTCCTTGAAGACGCAATCCCAGAAGTCTGTGATGCGATGCGACTGTTTGCTCTCCACCCAGTTCAGTATGTCATAAAGACCTTTCTTCGTGTTGTTTTTACTCTTCATGCGACTCACTTTCTGCACACACACAAAAAAGTATGGAGAAAACAAAGGCTTAATGATTCTGCAGTAGCCAAACACTTAAAAAAGTATTTTCATGCATCAGTCTTGGCAAAGACCCAGGATGGCTGTAATGAAGAAATGACTGTAGCAGCACATTTTCTTCAAGAACAGAGGAAGTAAGAATAATTTGATCAGCTTCCTTTTTATGAGTCCCTTCTTGCTGCTGATGTGTTTGAAGAAGTCTTTTTGTCAAGGCACCCAGTGGCTCAGTTTGCAGGGCGGGCGCCCCATGTACGGAGGCTGCAGCGGCCGCAGGTTCGGTTCCAGCCTCGGCTCTTTGCTGCACGTCATCCCCACTCTCTCTCCCGCCTTTGAAGCT
>NW_024625749.1:0-3477 GCF_008729295.1 Plectropomus leopardus | reverse complement strand
TACAGTTTTTGTGTTTGTTTCCTTTCACTGATAGTAACAGCCACATAGCCATCTTTAGTTTAGTATTTTTACACAGAGACATTTTTTTCAGTTTTTTTTACAATGTAGAAAATAACAAAAACAAACAAACAAATGGGACGAACAGCATTTAAGACAAACGAATAAAAAGCATTAAAAGAAGGGCAAAATTTATGTTTTTCACCTCTTCCAAATTTGCTCAAATTTAGCTTCCTGAAGCCTCATAATAAAGGTAATTCTTTCCACAACAAAGATTTCATAAAAATGAAAACTGGTAAAGTATGTCTCTGGAGTCGTGTCACATAATAATTTACATAATACTTAATACATAATAATTCACAAATAATTCCATAATTTCATATCCCCTTTCTCGTAAACATACAACTTTATTCTCTTTATCTTGTAAAAATATGACTTTATTCACATAATATTACGACTTTTTTCTCGTTAGCTTACAACTTTATTTTTGTAATATCACAAATCTATTCTCATAAAATTATGACTTTTTCTTGTAAAACTATGACTAGATGACTTTTCTCGTGAAAATTACAACTTTATTCTCATAATATAACGACTTTTGCTCCTGAAATTATTACTTTATTCTCTTAAAATTATGACTTTTTCATAAAATTACGACTTTATTGTCATAAATGCAACTTTTTTCATGTAAAACTAGGACGTCGATCTCGTGATATTACGAGAATAAAGTCGTAATACTACGAGATTTCTCTTTATTCTCGTAATATGATGACCTTTTTCTTGTAAAATGATGACTTCATTCTCGTAAATTTTTTTTTTTCTCATAATATTATGATTTTATTCTCGAAATGTAATTTTTTTCTCTTTAACCTGGCCCTGACTCTCGGTCGTAAATAAAAGATTTTTTTAAAATCCCTAAATATTTTCTCGGTGGAGCGCAGCTCGGCTGTTGTCGGGTGTCGCCCTCTGGCGGTCAGAACATGAACCGGAAACAGAGACGGAGCTGACTTCCGGTAAACATGGTGTCTTGTTTGTGATCGCGGTGTTTAAAACAAACAAAAAACGACAAAAAACCGACGCTCCGGAGTTTCTGTGCCCGTTTTCTGTTCAAACTCAACATTATTGATACATCTGGACTGCCTGCTGTCCCGCGGACCGGATCTGACCTCAGCGGCGCCATGGAAACAGGTCTGTAGCTGCTTTAGCCGCTAACATTAGCTGCTTAGCTTAACGAAACTCCTTTAAGAAATTAGCGCAAATTATGTCGGTTTTACGTGTTGTGAACATTTAATGACTGAATTGCTGGAAATGACTGAAGGCGTTTTCTGACTGGCGTTAGCACTCGGCATTTCTGTAACTGCTAAATCATTACATTTAGCTGGTGAGCTGGTGCTGTTCCGAACCACGTCAGGAATGAATTCAGTGAAACACAGCATCACGTAACAACAGACGCGTGTGTGTTTGAGCATCATTCATGAATGAAGACATTTCATGAATGCCGAGACTCACTCTTCAATTCGGCACACATTCAACTCATTTTTATGAATTCATTTATCTTTTACTGACTCGACATTACGTGTTTTCACTATTCAGCTGCTAATACAGCCGCCTTAAATTCCCTCATATTTCAATGGAGTCTGGTGCGTTCAGTGTCGTGCCGTTTGCTCAAAGGAATTAATTAGTTACTTGATGATACGATGTGAAAATATATTCAAACGCTTTTCAACATGTTAATAAAGACAATATAGTTAACTAGGAATTTGCGGAATAAACTTGTATTGAGGCGGCGTTATTCCGAACCACTTTAGAAATTAATGCAATTAAATACAGTCTCATTTATAAAAAAAAAAACAAGTGCATTTGAGCTTGACTAAATCGTGTTATTAATAGTCCATACTTGTGCTTCAGATCGGCATACATTTAGTGCAACAAAATATTTAGATAATTTTGTAAATGCCTCGCGACCACAGTGCTTCCAGTATTCCGCTCATAAACAAAGCGACGTTAAATTGATACTTTTATAAACGGAGTCTGGTGTTTCTGTTCACACTGGTTTATCAGTTACCTGCATATACGTCAATATCGTTTATATACATTTACGATTCAATGTGTTGATGACTTCATCGTTAATTAGATGTTTGTCATCTGGCATCAAAGTGCCTTCAAGCCTGGACGGAGAGAGCGCTGTTCCGAACCACATTAAAAATCTGTTTATTTAACGACAGCATAAGGTATCAGCAGAAATATGTGTCTTTTGAGCTTGACTGAAAATATGTTATCAATAGGCGAGAGTTCTGCTTCAAATCGGCATACATTTAATTCACCAATAAATTAAATACATTTTGTTACTGCCTCGTGACCGCAGTGTTTCCAGTGTTCAGCTCGTGAACAAAGTTGCGTTAAATTGCTACTTTTTTAAATGGAGTCTGGTGCAATTTCTTATTTTAAAAGGCGACTTTTAGGGTTGTGTTCTGTGTTAGAAAACTATCAGTGCTGTGCGAAATTTAGAAGAAAAAAAAGAAGCATTTCATATAAAGACATGATGCAACATGAAAAATTCATAATGACACAAAATATATATATGAAGGTGAAAATGACAGTTTGACAGCGGGAATGAAACCAGATTTTCTGTAAATAACTGATAAAAGAATAGTTTTAGTGAAATTGTAGCAGTCTGCTCGTCACACAGAGTCATGAGTTTTTCATGTTGTTCCTGAATTAGATTTTTATGTGAGTGTGTATCTGTTGTGTGTGTGTTGTGGTGCAGAGGAGCAGGCCAGGAACCGTTTCCAGTCTGAACTGGAGTTCATTCAGTGTCTGGCCAACCCCAACTACCTCAACTGTGAGTCTGCCGCCGCTTTCAGCTCACACCGACACGCTCGCTTCACGGCTCACAGTTCATTTCTTTATCCGGCTGTGAGGTTTAATGTTCCCCTCAGACACCACAGAGAAGGTTTTTTTTAAAAAATATATTATCATGTCTGCAGACCTGATTGGCATATTTTCTTTAAAAATCATCAAAAATTATAAAAGAAAAAAATCACAAAACATTTTAAAGGAAAAAAGGTTGCCTGAAAATGCTCTTTAAAAATTGCCAAAAATGTTTAAAGAAAAAAATCGCCAAAATCTTTTCTTTAAAAATCAATAAAAACATTTTTTTAAATTGGCACAAAAATATTTAAAAAATGGCTGTTAAATAAACACAAAGTACAACAATTTTAAAGTTGTTTGTCCCTCTGCTAAAGCCAAAATCAAACACGATTCCCCTCCCAGCACCAAATATTTCACAGCCTCCACCCTTTTAATTTGCCTGGAAGTCAAATTTTAAGTCCTGGAAAAGTCCTTGAAAGTTATTGATAAAAATGTGTATGAAGCCTGTTGATAATAAAGTGGTTTATTTAATTCGTTGCCTAAAAAAGTGCACGTTTATGAGGTCCAGGCCTAAAATAAATGTGTCTGTGTTCATTTTTAACCCCATAA
>NW_024625748.1:0-3783 GCF_008729295.1 Plectropomus leopardus | reverse complement strand
ATTTATTATTTATATTTGCTTTTTTTACCTTACTGTTTGTGTCTTTGTCTTCAGAGGAGCACATGTCTGAAATAAAAAGAATTTTTAATATCAGTTGACTGTAAACATGTTTTTGGTGTTATTTATAGAACAGCACATGGGAAGAAATATGCCCAAAACAGTCTGTAAGAGACCAAAGAGCAGAACACAGGAAGCAGGGTTTGGGGCTCAAAATGGATGAGTGTTTGTTGGTTTATGGATGTATTTTCAGTTTATGAAAAGGGTCAGTATCTTTTTTTGTATCTGAATTCATCTAAATAATTAAGCCTTGTGATAAAGCTTCATACAAAACCACAAAACGTTACTTTTAACCTCTAGTGGAGGACTTTAACTCTCATTTTCAAACTCAAGCTTTAAAAAATGTTGTACATTAATATTATTTTTCTACTTTCATTGAGATATTTTTTTAACCAACATCAGTTCTTATCATAAAAATTAAATATTCATAAATTATTCAGAATTTTAATGTCAGATTTCTGTCATGATGCCACCATGTTTTTAGAAAAAACACAAAAAATTAATTTTTTAATCTCTGTCTGGGATATGTCAGTGGTTTGCTGATAGTGACGGTGCACATAGTGGAAATAGCATGTATTTTCTCCATTAGAAAAATGTGATTAAAAAACAAATAATTTAGTAATCAGATGGACAAAGGAAAAATTTAAAATTCTAAGGCAACAGCTCAGAATGACACCCAGAAATAATACAATGCATGTTTTAATGCTTTTTAAAATGCTTAATAAAATGCTGTTTTTTTGCATGTTTATGGCATATTTTTTTACTTTAACAGTATGTAACAATTTGTTTTCCACAGTGTATTTTAGACTTATTGTTGGAGCTAGAAATTCCAAGATTAAACAAAAATAAACAATCTTGGAAAAAGATTCATGCCAAATGCATGAACACAGCCAACATTATCCAAAAAATGAAGAATGAAAAGCGCCTAAAATGCACCAAACAGTCTCTCAGGGTTAAAGGACTCGAAGCATTTGAAGAGGAAATAATATGGATTATAAATATGCATTTTAATTTTAAAAAATCACAGTTGTTGAAGTGATTGTGTGTGCAGAGAGACGTCTGCAGAAGCTACAGTAACAGATCAGCACGGCCGGCACACAAAAGGTCGAGTCTTGGCACGTAAAACAGCGGAGGCCGGGGGGGAGAAACAGTGCACCCTTGTGTCGCTGCTCCTTCGCTGGCCTCGCTGTGGCCCCTCACTATCGCTCCCACCCACTGCCAACTTTTACACCCAGCCGAGAAAGCGTTCAGCTGCAGAATAACTGACGGTCAGATGTGTTTGGGAAAGCTATGATGTGCTGGCAGGACGGGACTCTTTGTTCCTTCTTTCGTTCCCCTCTCTCCTTTTTGGAAACGCGCCCGGTGCAACAGCTGCCACGAGCTGTGTGGCAGAAGACGTTTGGATTTATGGTGGTGGGAGTTCACTGCGGGCCAGGTGCTGCGGTGGGAGCCTTCTCAGGCTGAAAACACCCTTTAAATGAAATGAATCCAATAATGAACCAATAATGAAATGACTGGTCAGCAGTCTGGTGCCTGCAGGAGCCGCTGCGCTGGCTGCAGGACGTTTCAGTCTCTCCGGGCCGGTTATGAAAGAGTTTTAGTGGCGTTAAATACGATTATTTACATTTGGAAGATTTTATATTGAAGAAAAAGTTTGAGTTCACGGGGAAATAATCTTATTTTTCAACGTTTTGAAAGTGAGATGTTTTGACAGTAATCATGTCATAGCCTCTCAGGAAAAGGGACTAAATAACACTCTGAATTTAGGTGAAATTTTGGAGATGAAAAACCAGCATGGCCATTATTTTTTAACAAAATAATTTCTCGTACTTTTTACTTATTTCTTGCTCCTTTATTGGATCACATCTTATGCTGCTCAGTGGCTTCCAATGTTTTTTGAAAAAAGCCAATTTGCTCAGGTTTCTAAGGGTTAACAGGGGTCCCTTGACCTTTGACCTCAAGATATCTGAAAAAAATGTGTTCTGTGGGTACCCATGAGTCTTTCATAGTGCTCGATGCAAAAAGAAGACAAAGACTTGATTGATTTATTCAGGTTTTTTTAAAGAAAAGATGTAAATAAAGCAGCCTGCTTTAGAGGAGATTTAAAAACATTGAGATATATATCGTGTATCAAAATATACACTGTAAAAAAGTTTGGAGACATAATTATCAAGTAAAAATGTTTAATATTTATGAGTACCACTTATTTACACTGTTTTCAATTTCCCAATAATACTTTTTTAAAAAGAAATCATTGTTCTTCATTAAATCTTAAGCATTTTTCTAAGGGCAGCTTAGAAAAAAATAATAATTCCAATTAAAGTCACTCTACAGCTCTTCTCCTTTCCTTCACCCGGCCATTTATCATTTGCACACTTTGCCAATTATTAATTCCCTCAACATCATTTCTACATTTAAAGCCTAATAATAAACTACACTTAATTTAAAACAAAAAATACATAGAAAATTCTGTCCTAAATTTAAAAAAAAAAATGAGTGGATATACTGATCATAATTAGGATGAAGTTATTTAGTTGCAATAATAAACAATAATAAAATAAATATATATAATATAAGTCAATAAAATTAGTGCAAAGACATTTTTTGGCAGGTATTAGTTTTAGTGTTTACAGTGTAGCCTAAAAACGTCACAATTTCACTTTCAGCCGGCACCGCCCGGCCCTGATGCAGGTCGCTGTTGATTCTGCAGAGAAATAAATGAAAGTGCAGCTGTAAGTCAAATACGTGTGAGCCGACTGTGACTGCAGACTCACATCAGCGCTGACTGTACAAAGACTCCTCATCACAGTAATGAGTCCTCTGGACGCCAGTTCAGACTTCAGACCGCTCTGTGTGGAATAATCTTAAATACATAAAGACTAACTGGCCACCTGCCTGCTCACTCAGTGTTTTATCAAAGCTTCATCCAAATCAGAGAGACAAGCTGCGATAATTCCTCCAGATTACTGTTAAATGACTCACATTCACTCCCACTATCCAGCTCTGTTACTAAGTCTTGCAATTTGTAGAGATTAAAATGATAATTATATTCACCTTTTTTGTATAAAGCCAGACATGATGCTGTTTTTAATATTCAAAATATATGAAAAACTCTCACAAAAAGACTAAAAACCTAAAAGTACATTTATTAAGTACAGTACTGGTAGACATAAAGGCTTAGATTTCAGGGGGAAACCTCCTGCTCAATATTTACAACATTAAATTGCAAAAGGACTTTTTTGTGGGAAAAAAATACATTTGCACCATGAATTAATGCACATTAATGCATAATTTATGCACAAAAATCACCAGAATGCAAAAAAAAAAAAATCTTTAACACTTAAATCTTCCTGGTGAAGGGCCACAAAATCCCTCACTTTAAAAATGCCCAAAAGCTGAAAAGAAAGTCCTTTATCGCAGACAAAAAAAATGCCCAAACTGATGGCTGAAGAACAAGTAAGGAATCAAACACTAGAGGGAGTTAATGCAGCATCAGCAGCCTCCTCTGCTGCAGGAAATCATCTTAGTGTAAAGAAATATAAGCAAAGGATTCATTTCTGCCAATAAGAAGCTTAGTTTCAATACATTATTTAATGCATATTGTAAAAACATCATTATGTTTAAACTGGGCAAATACTAGGATTAATTTCTTTCTTTCTTGATTTTAAGATGATTTGAAGTGCTCATAAATACCCCTGAAGGTGAAATCTAAAAAAAACAAAAAGG
>NW_024625747.1:325-1114 GCF_008729295.1 Plectropomus leopardus | reverse complement strand
GTGTGTGTGTGTGTGTGTGTATGTGTGTGTATGTTATAAACATATATTTGTCAGAATTTTTCCTTTTTTTTCTGGGGACATTTTCTCATACGTCATAAATGCTGCTCAGCTAGATACTGAAAGGAAAAGTGAAAATATTTGTTTGTTTCTAAAAAAAAATATGCAATCTTAAACTGATGTCACTACGTGACCCTGAAGTTCATAAAAATTCTACACATTAAAAGAATATGTGTGCATTAAGGGCATCTCTGAGGCTGGCTACGGAGTTATGAATTAATGCATTAGTAAAATGTAATTCATAGTGTGCTGCGTAAAATAAAATATGGGTTGAGAAAGGAGGCACATTAGGGAGAGAGAGAAGGAGGGATCGCTACAGAAATTCCCTTCCAAAGATCGATAAAGAACGATCAATTTTTATCCGACCCTGACAAATCCAATCAAACCACAGAGAGGAGGGGGGGAGGGGGAGGAGGAGGAGGATGATGGATGAATGCAGGAGCTGAGGAGCAGAACAGGAGAACATGTGCCTCTCTCGGTAGGAATGTTAACTTGTTATAGCAGGAAAGGAGCAGATGTTATCAATGACGTTAATAATGGCTGCATTCCTTTTAGTTGAGCCACTCACAGAGTACCTGAATGATGCTGCTGACTCGCTGCTGTTGTTTAGTGCATTCAAAATGGAACAGAGCCATCATTAATGTTATTAGTGGACTAACACCCGTGCTTTACGTAATCTATCAAGCTAAACGTCTGCTGTGTGAGTAAATGTACTCACAGAACATGATTTAT
>NW_024625747.1:0-278 GCF_008729295.1 Plectropomus leopardus | reverse complement strand
ATGTGTGTGTGTGTGTGTGTGTGTGTATGTGTGTGTATGTTATAAACATATATTTGTCAGAATTTTTCCTTTTTTTTCTGGGGACATTTTCTCATACGTCATAAATGCTGCTCAGCTAGATACTGAAAGGAAAAGTGAAAATATTTGTTTGTTTCTAAAAAAAAATATGCAATCTTAAACTGATGTCACTACGTGACCCTGAAGTTCATAAAAATTCTACACATTAAAAGAATATGTGTGCATTAAGGGCATCTCTGAGGCTGGCTACGGAGTTATGA
>NW_024625746.1:0-3734 GCF_008729295.1 Plectropomus leopardus | reverse complement strand
AGCCCAGGATGGACAAACCAAACACTGACTCGAGATAGAGCCATTCGTGTTTTCGTATCCGGCTCAGGGAAGGTTTGGTCGTGCAATGCTAGATGCCAATAAATCCAGGGATCACCAGAACTGTAAAATGACAATAATATTGTTTATAGTGATTATTTCTGAGACAATATATTGCCCGACAACAGTCGCTATGGTGACAGGCCGAAAAGAGACTGTGACGGACGATGGATTCGTCTCCAAAGATAAATGAAAGATTGGGAACCTGCCGGATTCGAACGTCTTGAATGTGATCCTAAAAGCCAAAAGTCTCAAACGTAAAAGTGACGACGGCTCGAGAGTCACAGGAACGTACAGCTGGACACACTCAGTCAGAGTTACAGTACTTGAGTAGCTGATCGAGGCGTACACACATCTAGGGCTTTGGTGCATCATGGGACAATCAGGACCGTAATTCTTCAGTTCGAAGGAGCACGACAGGCGCCGATCGGATCGATCAGTCCATATATATATTTATATATTTATAACTATAAATCCATCCAATGAGCTATGTACAAAGTATGGCAAAGAAAAATCTTTATTTAAATTGAATCAGCAGATGTCATCGGCTCTTCACTGCGTCGAGTCCGTAATGTCTCCAGTGATGTGAATGTTTCATGCGTAGGAGTGAGTCCATGCCGGCAGCCTGCAGCGGTCTGCGACATGGACTCATGGACCCGGTCTGCCCCAGAGCAAAAGCTCCGCAGAGTCCGTCCAGGGCCGGGGTTCAGTTCTGTAAGAAGGGGGCGGGCGCTCTTGCCACCAGGGTCATGTAGCGTTGACCTCCATGATGTGGTCGTCGGTGGTGGGAAGCACCAGCACCTGCCGCGTGTGGGTGTGGTTGAACACTTGTCCGGGGCTGAAGGGCTCCAGGCGCGGCATGGCCACGCCCTTCTGCTGCTGGTCGCCGCTGCCCACAGAGTGCACGCTGCCCCGGCTGCGAATGCTCGCCGTGTCCCCCTGGTCGTCCAGCGTCTTGTCCAGCAGGGACAGACTGTCGTTCTCCACGCAGCTGTCTGAGGACGGCGAGAAACAAGAAATACACGAGTCAGCAGAAGTCTCTTTTTTTATCTGTTGTTGTTTTCACATCCTGCGTCTTACGTTTTCATGCTTTCTGTTATAATGAGATTTTTATAACGTCGCTGCTGAGATCTGGAGGGTGCTGCTTAAGACAAGTTAGATTTAAGAATTTTTAAGACTTAAAAAAAAATACAAGACCAATTTTCTAATAACCAAAACAAAAGAGGGACTTTTTTTGTCTTATATTTATTGTAACATAAAACAGCCAGTGAAAAAAAGTGGAACAAATGTAAGACAATGAATAGATTGTGTATATATATATATATATATACTGCATAATATATGTATGTATATATGTTGTTCTGAATGATTTCTTTCAAAACCATAGGAAAAGTTTTAAGTAACGACAGAAAAAAAAGAAAGTGTAAAAAACAATAAACATTAAGATGAAATTGTTAATAATGTTAATAATATTTTTTTTAATTTGCTTAAGTTTCAGAGGATTAAATGCATGTGAAAGGTTTTTAAATGCAGCACAAGAACACTAATGTCCTTCCAGCTTTCAGACGGTTTACATAAATAATATGTTGTTTGTCCGATGTTTGGATGCTTTTTACTATATTCGGACGTCTTAGTACAGTCCCTCCTTAATAAGCGGCGCTCTCGCAGCTTCTGCTTCACTGCCTGCTGCTGTCGGATCGTCAGCTGACAGATGTGATGAGTGTTCAGGGGTTTTTTTCTGTTTTCCTGCTACATAACATTTGGAACGACAGCTAATTCAAACACAGAGAATCAGCTGTTTTCCACTAAGTTTCTTCATTATAATAATATAATGACAAAGTGCTTTACACTTAAATCACAAAAATATACACAGGGAACATTTTAAAACACAAACCCAAGAGAAAAACCTAAGAACAAAATAAAAATTTTAAATAGCAAAAAATACAACAAAAATGAAAAATTTAAAAACGACGGTTGAGTTTAAAAACAAAAACAGAGCAGTGCAAAAAGTGCAATTTGAGGAGCAAATATATTAACAAATAGAGAAATTAAAGAAAAGCCTTTCCAAAAAAATAATCAATCAGGTTCATCAAAAGTAATTTAAAAGTAGACAATCATATATTCCTTTTTTTCTGCGGAATAGAAAGAAGATCTACAGATATTTTGGGTTTTAAGTGTCGGAGGTCTTACCAGGGTCTGGCTGAATGGCCACCGCCGCCGTGTGAGGCAGGTACTTCAGCACTTTGATCTTGGGGAACGGCAGGTGTCCCGCGAACAGAGGCATCACCTCGATCTGAACCTTGTGGGTCGCTCCGGCCGCCATGGGCATCGACACCATCCCTGAACTCTTCCCGCACACCGCCCAGTTACTGCTGCTGTCAGCCACTGTGGACGCGCACGCACGCGCAAACACACAAACACACACAAACACACACACACGCACACAAACACACAAACACATACACAAACACACACGCACGCACGCACACGCGCACACGCCAACACACAAACAAACACACACACACGTGCCCTGATGTTTGTTTTGCGGTTGGTGACTCTACAGTAACGACTCTAAATATTAACACATCCGTAAACATATTCAAACTTTCTTTATCTATGCAGAGATCCATCCACTCCTAAAAATATCTGCCGGAAAAAAACGCGAAAAGCTGACGATGAGCCTGAGCCGACATGACAGAGCTTTTAAATTCAATTTTGTCTGCAAATAATAAATATCTTCTTTCATGCACAGACAATCAATTATTTATTCCATCTAACTGATTAATTGTTTAGTTGATCAAATTTCTAAAATTTTTTTAAAGATTATTTTTTGGTCTTTTCGACGCCTTTATTCGATAGGACAGCGTGAATGTGAAAGGGGGAGAGAGAGAGGGGGTGACATGCAGCAAATGGCCAAGGCTGGAATTGAACCTGCGGCCGCTGCAGCGAGGACACAGCCTCTGTACATGGGCCGCCCGCTCTACCCACTGAGCCGCCAGTGATGCTTTTTCTGGTGCTTTTGAAATCAATTGAAATTGTAAGTATTTGGTTCTTGGTGCATTTTGGTGTCAAACATTTTGGAATAATTATTTGAATATTTTACTGTAATCTTAGTTGGAAATAATTATCATTTAAATGCATTTTTATTTAATTATATACTAATATATAACAATATAGTTTGCATAAATTAAAAGGGTTAGCATAAAACATCACTTTATAATTAATTTCTCAGCACTACTGTAACTCCCTCTGCCTTTGTTTATCCTGTTAGAAAGCCCTGGCGTTTAGCCGTTGTCCTGACGTACCTTCATACATGAGTTTGGTGGTTTTGAGGCCATCGGTGTCGGTCTTGCTCTCCTCTGCCATCTCTCCCTCTGCAGGTTCAGTCAGTCGTGTTATAAAAACCTCGAGGCCGCAGAGGAGACCGGAGCGACAGTGCTGCTCACCAGCAGGAGGCAAGATCTCCGCTTTCACGCTGTACAACGTCTGACAGGAACAAACAGCAGTTATGTTAGTAAAACTTAAGCAAACTCAACGATAATCAAAATCGCATGAAAAATAAAAAAATAAATAAAAATAAAACACAACTTTGCTGGTCAAGTTAAAAAGTTGATTTCTTGAAATTCCTGGAATTTCTTTTAAAAACCTTCTTATGTGGAACACATGGAAAATATATA
>NW_024625745.1:0-2516 GCF_008729295.1 Plectropomus leopardus | reverse complement strand
GTGTGTGTGTGTTACCTTGTCCTTGGAGTTGAGCACCACCGCCTGTGTGTGTGGGATCCTGCAGACGTGGTGTTGGCGCTCGGCGGTGGGCAGCCAGACTCGAGCGGGCAGTTTGTGGTTGAGCAGCGACAGCTCTGAGATCAGCCGCTGCGTCTTCTGCTCTTTGGTCGGCAGCGTCGCCAAACGCTTCCCGATGCAGAGCAGCGACTTCACCAGCTCCCTCTGAGGACGCAGACGCTCCGGCTGAGACGAAAACACGAGACAAAATATTCAGAACGCGTTTAATTCTGATTTCATAAAGTCACAAATTTAATCTGCGAGTATTTGGATGAGAAGGACGAGGAGTCGGCGCTGAAAATCCGTTAATTTGAGTCATTTACTTAAAAAAATAAATATACCAAAAATCAGTCGGTTCTACTTTCTGATTAAAATTAAAATAAACTGATTTCCCAAGATTAAACAAACGTGAGGATGTAACTTTGTTTTTAACTTAAGACTAGTTTTTATAATCATATATTTAAAATTATTTAAGGGTTATTTTAAGGGTTAATGTGGAATTTAAAGGCCACGTGGACAAACTGCAGTTCAGCCGTTTGACCACTGGAGGGCGGAGCGGCTCCATCACCCTGACGACCACACTGAGGTGTCCCGTTACCGTGGAGACGGCAGCCTGATGATGAAGCGCTGATGTTATCTGACACTGACCCCAGGTCTGTTTACAGACCGCTTTGTGTTTCTGCAACCCTGAACCTGGACCTGGACCTGGACCTGGACATAGAGCTGAACCTGGACCAGGACCTGGGCCTGGGCCTGGACCTGAAGCTGAACCTGGACCTGGAACTGAACCTGGACCTGAACCTGGACCTGGACCTGGACCTGGACCTGGAGCTGGACCTGGAGCTGGAGCTGGAGCTGGACCTGGACCTAATCCTGAACCCTCTTTTAAAAATCACTCACTCCTCAGCCATGGCGTCAGTGGATCAGTGGATACAGTGGGCACCTCATGAATGACAGTGAGTCCTCGCCACCGCAGCCTTGAGTTCAAATCCCACTCAAGGCCCTCCTATCCAATAGAAGCTAAAAAAAAAAATCATCTTTAAAAATTTAAAAAATAAAACCCAACTAACATCAGTGCAAATCACAAATATCAAGAATTAATTTTTTTCAGAATTTTAACCCTTTAAATGCCAGGTTTTTGTCATGTTGGCGCCGTTTGTTTTTTTTCATAAAAAAATCAACCTCACAAAAAAATGAATCATTTTCAATACTCGACATGCTAAATAAATGTTTTACGCTGACAGTCTGGATATGAGCAGCG
The DNA here is from genome assembly GCF_008729295.1 of Plectropomus leopardus. NCBI lineage: Eukaryota > Metazoa > Chordata > Actinopteri > Perciformes > Serranidae > Plectropomus > Plectropomus leopardus. The sequence continues at coordinate 1,198 of NW_024625745.1, read as the reverse complement.
ACCGTAACAGTGCAGCTCATGAAAATAATACGTATTTTCTCCATATAATGTTTCTGGTTTCCTGCAAATTCACGTTCCAAACTTCACTGTGGAGCTGAATCCCGAAACAGGAAATGAATCTGCAAATAATCATGTAATCGAATAACAGCTGAAGTCGAAACGTTCTCCGCCGTCAGAGGGTTTTTTCCTCTTCTCCGTTTTTACGTCTTTGACACATTAAACTTATAAAAATTTATATACTTTTCTGACATTTTTAAAAAGATTTTAAAACTTAAAATAATACGGTTCTGGTGAGGTGGAGTTTGTGGACGGACGCATTTTCTCCGTCTAACAGATTTTTTTTCCCTCTTTAGTTTTTGTGGTGAGCTCTCAGCTCTCAGCGTCACATGGTTTAAATCCTCCTCCTGCTCCCCCCTGCTCCCTCCTGCTCCCCCCTGCTCCCTCCTGCTCCCCCCTGCTCCTCGGCCTGAGGAGGAGCAGGAGGCGGGAGCGAGCCCACACATGGAAACGTTTCAGACGTTTTGGGAGGAAATCAAAGACAGCAGAGATGTTTACATGACCCAGATTCTGCAGGAACACAGAAACCTCCAGACGGTACAGTTTGAATCCAGCTGAGTCAGAAGACGAGAGGCTGCAGAGCCCAGATCCACCCAGATCCACTCAGATCCACCCAGATCCACTCAGATCCACCCAGATCCACAAAGATCCACCCAGATCCACCCAGATCCACTCAGATCCACCCAGATCCACCCAGATCCACAAAGAACCACCCAGATCCACAAAGATCCACCCAGATCCACAAAGATCCACAAAGATCCACCCAGATCCACCCAGATCCACTCAGATCCACTCAGATCCACCCAGATCCACCCAGATCCACAAAGATCCACTCAGATCCACTCAGATCCACCCAGATTCACCCAGGTCCATTCAGTTTCTCTCAGATTCACTAAAATCCACCCAGATCCGCTCAGATCCGCTCAGATCCACCCAGATCCACCCAGATCCACAAAGAACCACCCAGATCCACAAAGAACCACCCAGATCCACCCAGATCCACTCAGATCCACCCAGATCCACCCAGATCCACAAAGATCCACCCAGATCCACTCAGATCCACCCAGATCCACCCAGATCCACCCAGATTCACCCAGGTCCATTCAGTTTCTCTCAGATTCACTAAAATCCACCCAGATCC
>NW_024625744.1:0-1789 GCF_008729295.1 Plectropomus leopardus | reverse complement strand
AAGAGGAGAAGAGGAGGAGAAGAGGAGGTGCAGAGGAGGAGAAGAGGAGGAGAACCCACCAGCCACTGCTCCTCTGGCGTCACTGATGTAGTGTCCGTAGGCCTCCCAGTAGTCTCTGTCCTCAGACTGGTGGAGGGAGTGGAGTGTTACTGGAGATCCTGGAGGCAGGTTCTCCACCAACACCGTCACCTCCTCGTCCACCAGAGCCCGAGAGGGGAGGACGGACAGGAGCGGAGGGACAGGAGGGGACATGGTGGACGATCCTCTGAAGAGAAACCAGTTACATGTTATCAGGAGGGACATTTTTCTGCATTTTTTTATTTATATTTCTTTATTTTTTCTTCTTCTTATTCTTATTTCTTATTTTCTAATTTCTCTAATGTAATTTATATTTATTTATCTTTTAATTCTACATTTTTATAGTTTTTGTTTTCTGAACACCTTTTTTTTTTTAGTGCAGCAGGACTTTAACTGTATTTTCACACGTTTTATTGAAGTATCCGAGTACTTTCACCTTTTGCACATTTACAGCTTTTATCTCCATGTGGTGAAGTGCAAAGTCAAAGCTCCGTTTTGTGCTAATTATACTTTCTACTGCTACGTTTCAGACTAACATAACTCTCTACTATATTTATTTAGTAGCTTTTCAAAGTTTTTCATAAGATTGTATAATCCCCAAATTATGCAAAGCAGTTAAAAATAGCTTCAAATTAATACACACTAAACAATGTATATAAAACAATGTATATCCTAGTGACATTTCAGGAAAATTCAAAAAATAATTTTTGTTTCAACATTTTGATGATTTCTACAGGCTTTTTTTCTCTTTCTTTTTTTTAATTTTTATTTTTTAGTTTCCTTACATTTTTTGGGTGGATTTTCTTTTAAAGGGTTTGGCTTTTTTTTTTCTTTAAAAAAAATGGACATTTTTTATTGTCTCAAGTGTTTGGACATTATTTATTTTTATGTATTTCTTTAGTTTCTTTTAAAATGTTGGGGTATATTTTTACTGTTTTGTAGTTAGTTTTTTTTTTCTTGAAAAGGTTTTATTTTTCCTTCGACTTTTAACGAAAACTTGCCCTCCAAACATGTCGGCTTGTGGGCTTGGAGGTCATGTCATCTTAGTAAATAAATAAATACAAAATACAGACATTTAAAAAGTATATATCTTCCCCTGAGTAAAAATAAAAAACACAAATCCCTCCCTAGTTAAAAAAAATATTTGACATGCCTTCCTCTTATTGTACCCCTCTAACACCTCATAAATAATGAACAGTCCCTGAATCGGCGGTAAAATGAACAGAAAACAGCTGATAAAAGTTGCACAGCTCTAGTCTCTTTGCAGTGCTTAAATCTATTTAACATCCCCCTTTTAGCACCCCCTCCTACCCGCTCATAAATAACGAACAGTCCCTTAGTCTCAGTGCACAAAGCTCAGACAGGTCTGGCAGGATCCGCGTGCAGCAGGGTGACCTCAGAGGACTCCTCGTGAGGCTACATCAGGTCAAAACGCACTTTTGCAAACTTGAATTTAAAATGTACATCAGGCGTTGCATTTTAATCTCAACCTTTTAATCTCATTGGTTTGCGCTGTTTTTTCAGATTAAGTCCATCTTTACGCAGTGATCGAAAGAAACAGACACTTTGTTTCACAGCTGTTATCGGCGTTTTTACAGCGAATCTGCGTTATAATAATAATAATTATGATAATATTGTGACACCTTACCGGAATCAGACCCGCACAGACCCGCAGAGACCCGCAGAGAGCAGTTTTCCAGAGGAAAAAAAC
>NW_024625743.1:0-1117 GCF_008729295.1 Plectropomus leopardus | reverse complement strand
TAAAAAAAAACATATATATTGTAATGAAAAAGAACCGATACAGAGTATCAATGGTTGTTTCAGAGAATGTTTGGTCTTTAAATTTGCCTCAAAGTCAAAAGTTGTTTGAACCCTGTACATTAATCTGGAGGTTTGTTTACAACCTGTCTGTCTGGTTTAGAGTTGCTCTTGTCTTTTCTCACAAGTTTTTTTTTAACATTTTTTGAAACATACTGAAGTGAACAGCGTCAGCCTCATGTGTCGCTCAAGGACCCTCCAGGATCCGCAGAGACGTGCTGAAAGCTGAACAAAAACTTAACTTTCTAACCTACAGTCTGAGAATGAGTCTGTTTTAACCCTTTAAATTGAGTTCCCTCTCCTCTCTGGTTGGTCTAATCCTCCGTCAGCTTCACTGTGAATCAGCAGCTGATTGGCTGCTGGTGCTAATCTGAGTGATGAAGCCGCCGCTTGGCGTTCTTCACAGGGTGTTCGCTCAGCACACGCGGCATAAATTGGATAACAGCGTCGGGGTCAGTGGGACTTAACATGGGTTAGTTTCTGATGACACCGCTAATATGTGTCGAAAAGCACGCTCACTTCATTACTTTAGAGCTCAGGGCGCCAACGTCAATCACATGACCACGAGCCGCTCTATACGTTGAAGGTGTTTGGCACTCGTGACTTGGCAGGATGACGTGTCAAAATTTAACAGTGTTTAACTTCTGGTGACCTTTAATATCACTGCTGCCAACTTACAGTCCTGCTATGACGCAAATCTGATTTAAAAAGAGAGAAAAATGACACACAATATGGCAGATATGTGTGTCACAGCATGCATGGCGCTCAGCGTTACAATCCTAAAATACACCTGTTCTCTGAGCGACGACCATCAGAGAGAGAAACCCTCAGAATAGACTGCAGCGAAGCAACGCTGACTTTAACTCTGAAATCTGTGGCTTGATTTCTTTCAAAAACATGGGAAGAAGGCAATAAGTAATTTACCAAGAGATGACCCAAAAATTTATAAGAAATTTGTAAAAAGATGAAAGAAACTTACCTGAAAGGTAAGAGAAAGGAAAGAAAAGTGATAGAACAAAAACAGAAAATTATCTGAAAAAAATCCTAAAATAAAACTAAA
>NW_024625742.1:0-1382 GCF_008729295.1 Plectropomus leopardus | reverse complement strand
TGCTGATTGCCTTCTTTCAATGTTTTTGAAAGAAATCAAGCCAATTTGCTCAAATTTCAACAGGTTTTTCATACATATACAACATTCAAACACTTTGTGTCTTTTCAGTAAATGGAGAATGCTCTTAAAGGGGCATCCAAGAGGCTGGCGTGTCAAAGTCCTCACCCCTCTCTGATCTCTTTCTTCCTCTATATGTCCATCTTTTTCTTCCCGCCTCTCTACCCCCTGCACTATCCCCAATCTCTCCTCTTTGTCACATCCATCTCTTTTTATGTCTCTCAGTCTCTCTGTCACCTTGCATCTCTTCATCTGTCAGTGTCACTCCCTCTCATCATTCCCCGTCTCCCCTGCCACCCACCCTTCTCGGCATCACAGGATTCCCGCCACTTCAGTCTCCAATCTTGTTTCACGGCAACTGGCTCTCAATGAGGGGCTCTGATGGTGGCGATGAAGGGGAAGGAAGGGGACGGGGGTTGGTGTTAAGAGGAAGACTTGTTCCTTGAGAACGGAGGATATCTGCATTACACGAGAACAAAATGTTCTGAAGGTAAAAGGTACACATGGTGATTAAACTGCCGATGTTCATTATGTGTTAATAATGGGGTGGAGAATTCCTGTCAGTCAAATCAGGTCAGGTGGCATCAGACAACCTCTGAGAGATTGTCAGGTCCTGTGTGTGTGTGACATTTTCAGTCAGCTAAACTTGTCAAACCTGTGTGTGTCAATGTGACACACACACCTCAAAGCAATTCCCACAGGTTGGAAAGGCTTCTCAGGGAAAAAAAAACAGTTTGACACTTGTTTGCATACAGTTCCTGACATTATTTGCAGAGCTGTACAACCTGAGCACGATGAAAGGTTAATAAAGGTAACTGATAGAAAATGGATTTTTCAGTGAGCATTTACATTAGAATATCCAGTGAGTTCGCATGTGCATATGCACTTTATAAAACATTGATTGTTTGACAGCTAAATGGCTCTTTCATGGCTCCCTCCCGCTGCATTTTGATAAGTCCCAGCCTGTGTGTGTTAGTGCCGGCCAACCCACCACAACCCATGACCCTCCGCCACCGAGTGGGAATGACTGAATGTTAAAGAGCTTTCTCCTTGTGAACCCTCTGTCTGCCACCCAGTAAGTCTGTGCGGGAGTGTGTGGTATAAGATGCACATTTGCATGTGCTTTTATTTGTTACGTACAAGGGTACACATTTAATTTAGTATTGTCTCTTCCATCAGGTGCTTGTATATACGTGTTAGTGTGTGTGTGGTTCTGTGTAGGAACTTTCCAAAGTGTATATGCTTTTAATTGTTTTTTGTTTGTTTGTTTGTTTGTTTTTAATTTTAGAAGTGGTGCACTTGTATATAAATTCAAGATGCAAACA
>NW_024625741.1:0-1405 GCF_008729295.1 Plectropomus leopardus | reverse complement strand
AATAAACCTGCACAGTAAACAAATGGTCTTTCAAAAGTAAATAATACTGTTAAAATAATCTTAAGGCTTTTATCTCATAAATGTGTCAAGCCAAACAGGTAGGGACAACACCAATGAACTTGTGAAATCAAAACGACAAACCCCTTGTGTAGTATAAATATTCAGTGCTACATATAACAATGCTTAGAAACAGAAAAAATGCAGTATTTCACTTCAATCAGTATCTTAAATCCACAAGTCCTCTGCTGTTGCATTTTCAGTATACAGTAATAGACAGTTAATGCCGTCCTCGAGTGTATCGACCATTATCAGAGGTGGCAGTGCATGTGTGTGTGCATACAGGTAAGCGTCCACGTGTAAGTGAGCAGTCCAGAGAATTATGGGGAGTTTTCGTGAATGATCTTAGGGCACTTTTCGGGCTGTATGCAGTAGTTGTTGTGTAGAACCAGACCAGCAGGACACTGGCAGCCTGGGACACAAGGCTTAAAGCAGTGGCTCTCTATAACCCCCAGTGGTACATCAATGTTAAAGCAGGTTACGGGACAGGGGGGTCCGCACTCGTCAAACACAAAGCCCCTCTCCACTGGACAGCCCACAGCTGTGGAAGACAGCGACAGAGGGAAAACAATGAGAGACTGAGAACACTACAGCTTCAAGGGGGACTAGTGGAAATTAGCAGGAGTCTGACAGCAGCAAGATCCTCTTTGCATTTTCATTTGTGGCTACATTGTTATGTCCAAAGCGTCACTGACCAATTTACAAAAGGAGGAGGTGGCCTTTTGTGTGTTTGAGCCATAAAGTGTGTTTTCAAATCTAGAAATGAAAAAAAAATATAGTTGTTTGACTCTGTGATTATTATTTTACAGTCGTGTTCGAAAGGATAACATCTTATATTTTCATTGCATCTTATGTTTCTATTCGCTTCATAATCAGAGAGTAAAAATTTAAAGCTCCTGAAAACGTGGTTTCAAATCTGTGATAAATGAGATAAACAGAGGATTTTCTGGCTGTTCTGACTGACTTTCAATGTAATGTAATGTGACAAACATTTTTTCACATATCCAGTTTATTCTGATTGACTTTAAATTAATTCAGATGCCATTTAATGTAATAAATGAATGTTTATTCACATGATATTTAGGTTGTTCTGATGGACTATAGGCACATTGGGTTTTTATCTGGTTCTGGTTCTATTCTCATATTTTTCTCGTGATTTTCTAGAACTGTATACTGGGGCTCTGTGTGTATGTGTCTATATTTAGATATTTATATTTATCTGTACATGTGTATATACACATTTTTGCTATTTATTTAATTATGAAAAAAAATAAATAAAAACAATCAAACAAAAAAGGAAAAACACCAACAATATTCACAATTGTAAAAAACAGGAAAAAAAACCCAC
>NW_024625740.1:0-1003 GCF_008729295.1 Plectropomus leopardus | reverse complement strand
AGAAAAAAAAGGAAAGTTTTTACATGAAAATCTGTAACACAAAGACTGGAAGCACAGAAAGTTGCTAATCTGGCTAATATCAAAAATAATATGATGTAGGTTCGTGTTTGTGGTGCAGTAAAATTCACTTCTACTTGTTGATAGAAACATTTCCATCCTCTGACTCATCCTCCCTCTGAACCCTGAATGAAACATTTGATATATTTTTTCTTTTCTTCCTCTTTATCTCACTCTTCACCCTCCCTGCCGTCACTCAGCGGTTTATATTTAGTGTTTTAATCGTGCGCGCGCGCGCACACACACACACACACACACATGCAGTGCTGTTTGTCTTTTTTCTACGTGTTTAACTGTTTCTGTTTTCGTGTACTCTTCAAATGTGCTTTCTCTATATATTTTCTAAGATGCTTGGTTTGGAGGTCATTTCCAAAGTCGCCATCTTTGTTTTGTTTTTCATTGTGTGGCGTTCGCTCCTCCCGCCTCTCACAGTAAGAAATGTTTGCATGTGTGCAGCAGCACTTTGTGTAACTTTGTATTTTAACTGAACTTTATATTAAATAAACTAATATGTCTACTGACATGCATCCTATTTCAGTGTCAGCTTGCATGAACGGCTCATATTCTGCAACATCCAGTCCGTCTACGTGACTGAATTTATTTTGGCTAATCTAACGTGACAGTCCCATCTCACTGTTTTCATATATTCTATAAAATTATATGTTCAAGATTGCATGATTGTAGCTTTTTTTGTGAGCTTCGTGCTACAAAAGTTATTTTAATTTTAAGTTTGCTGATTAAACAATTAGTTGATCAACAGAAAATTAAATCTATAATATTTTTGATCAATTAATACAAATTTTAATAGAACATGCTTGTTATTCATATAACAACTAGACAAAATAAGCGGTTTAAAGAGGGTTCTTGTTACTATTTTTGGACATTTTATCAATGAAATGATTAATATGGAAAATCCAACAAAGCCAGTTTTATTTATACAACACAA
>NW_024625739.1:0-2018 GCF_008729295.1 Plectropomus leopardus | reverse complement strand
TTAATAATAATAAAAATTATTATTATTATTATTATTGTTATTATTATTATTTTGGGACTAATATAAGATTATGTCATGTCATTATCATGTCATGTCATTTTGATGTTACGTCCGTTACGTTATTTGATGTTGTTATGTTATGTTGCGTTATGTTATTTAATGTTACATTATGTTATTTTATCTTACGTTACGTTATGTTATGTTATTTAATCTTCTGTTATTTTTTATCTTATCTTATCTTATCATGTTTAAATAAGAAAGCAACTTCCCTGAACTGTTGCATCAGAGCTTAAAGCTCACTATTGTCTAAAATATAATTATATGCTGCTACATTAGTGAGAGTGAAAGTTCTTGATCAGACCAGAAAAAACAGCCCCAGAAAATAAAACAATATCGTAGATCATTCTTCACGCTGACCTGAGCTGTTGGTTTCTTGTCCCAGCAGAAACGGGAAACCACCGATTTCATACTGAGTCCTGGCGGTGGTCAGCGCAGCAGAGAGCGCCGTGTAGTTGGAGTTGGACGGCAGCTGGAGCGACTTCCTCTGGAGCTGCACCAGCGGCTGATTTCGAGCTCCTGCAGAGAGACACGCCACAACCTCAGGTCTTCATACTTCGTTAACTACGAATTACACAAAAACACTGCAAAAACAATTTTATGACTTTAATGATTTATGATTCTTGGTACACTAATATTGAGCTATCAAACTGTATTTTTAAATGTTCATTTAAACCGAATTGTGTTATTGGCCTGTTATAATTACAATCATCATCATCATAAATTTACCTAGTTTTTTTTTTTTTAAATTGAGGATGTAAATTGTACAAAGTCAGATAACCTAGATTATATATTTTGGGTTAAGATTACATTACTTTCTGTAAATATGTTAATCTGGACAGCACTTTGTTTGAAAAGTAAATAAAATTATAAAATAAAATGAAAATTGATTAATCATATTAAATTAAAGAAATTTAAATTAAATTGAATAAAAAAGAGACATCATTTTAAAATTATGTATTATGGTAAAAAAAGTTTTCTTATTATTTACAGGCTCCACTAAAGACAATAGGTTTCTGAATATTCACACTTTTATTCTGTAAACCTTTCAGTCCTGACAAAATTATTGAAATTAAATTAAATTAGAAATTTAAAAAAATCATTTCATCTTAAGGTCCTTATTAGAAAATTAAATTAGATTAATAAAATAAAATAAAATGTATATCATTTAAAAAAGAGACAGCATTTTAAAATTATGTATCATGGTAAATACAGTTTTCTAGTTATTTAAAAGTAAATGTAATAAAATAAAATAAAAAACAAAAAAAGTGGAGATGACTTGGCAAATTCAAATCATCTGTCAGACGTGACTGCTGTATTTATAAAAAACTGGGGGAAAAATACTCTGCTGCAGCTGTTGCCATGGCGACAGCAGCAGCAAATAACACAGGGTCATCTAAATGTTAAATCTATGGAGGCCTGAACAGACACAAGGGGGGAGCAGAGGGGCGTGAACCTGTCTTCACTCGCTGCTGGAGACTCACTAATTTAAGATGTGACGACAGACTCGCTGTTGAAGGGTCAAACTGACTTTTCCCAAGACCCCGAAATAACACAGCGCTGTTCCCAAACACGTCTGAATCTTGCAAAATCGTCCCCTGTGATTCATAATTTTTAATAAAACTCCCTGGAGCGAGATAATAATCCCTCATTAAGTTCAAGGTCTGACAGGATAAGTGAGCATGCACGATTGATCAAATATTCCTGTTTTTTTTTTTAGAGATTAATGTGTTTTTTTCTTTACCTGGTGACCCGGACAGCACCTGCAGGACGTCATCGTACAGGATAAGTGTTCCCGGCCTCTGGACCAGCAGGTACAGACTCACTGATGCATACACTGAGAAAGTAAAGAAATAAATAAAGAGACGCTAAAATTAAATACAGCAGATTTCCAGGTGTAGCAACAACGCTGAGACAGTTTCTGCACAGAGCAGCAACACTTTTTACACCACAACGAATGA
>NW_024625738.1:0-3125 GCF_008729295.1 Plectropomus leopardus | reverse complement strand
ATACTCACCCCATCTTCCTCCCTATATGGGTTCAGACGGTTGTATACTGCTTCGATGACACTGCGTCTGCAGAACATAGACACAAAAATGTGATTACATCTCTTGAGCTATTCAATTCCAACAATCCATCAAAGCAACAACAGAGGGCGTATGTGGAAAAACAAGGTACAGTAAGATGCAGTTGTCAAAAAAGAAAAACATCTTCCTAGTATTGTAATGACTGCAAACTTGGGTGGGTATTTAATGACATACAAAAATAAGAAATCAATTCCCCAGGTGTACATAACAATACTACAACGTATTATTTCGTCATTTTATTCCTCTCCTTATGGTTAAAAGTCCCTGTGACGCATTTTCCAGTGAAACAGAATGTTAGATCAGTGTACAGTTACAAGAGGGATTTCAGTCTAATCCTTCGCGTTTCACTGGACTGCTCAAAAGTGGGCGGACTTACAGATAAGCGCGAGACGTTATGACAGAGGAGTCCAGATGGTCGGCTCCACACATACCTCCCTCATCGTTAAATCAGGAGAATGTGGGAGAGGTGAATGAATAACACCTCCACAACATTGTTTTGGAAATGAAAACAAAGGTGTTTGCAAAGGATATATAAACGCCCATCTCTTCTTTTCGCTCTCGATCATGCTGAATTTGCTAGCTACTACAACCAACAAATGGTCAAGTACTGTTTTATATGAGCGGTGTGACTAGCTATTGCCCAGAGTGTCATTTGATTGGACAAATTTTAAGAAGCGTGAGCGCAGGAGGACTCATTTAAGACCGTTTAACCTGGCTTTACCATAGACTATATAAATAATGGACTTAGCTACCAGGGCATCACCAGTTAGTTTGTGTGCTCCCTTTATGAAGCCTTGATTTTGGCATTTAGACTGTCACCATGTTGGTTATTTGGAGCCAGAAGTGATCATATTTGGACAAAAGGCTGGAGCTGTGGAGGAGTGAGGGATGGATCTGACTGGAAGCCGTCGAGGACAATATCAGCAGACAGCCTGTGACTCAAGTGGCCCTGCCCTTTAATGCGTATCTTTGGGCCTTAATTGGTAACTTATAAAAACAATTAACCACACACAGTTGTCATGAATGTTAAAATTAGCTATAGAAACCAAAATTGTTTTTTGTGCCAGGCTGTAAACATGTTTATTTCCACTGGTAAAGTTCAACATCTTAACATGGGTTTCTTGGCTCAGTTTTGGAGCAAGCCTCAAATGGCCATTTAATGAACTGCGGATTTTGGTACTACCCTATTGGCTTCATTTTTCAGCCTCAAAGGTTACTGCTTGGGTTTTACAGAAAGAGAACTGACAGGGATTTTGATGTAAAAATACTCTAATACTGTTTTTTTTTTCTTGTTTTTTTAACATATTACAAAAGACATTTTTAGTTAACACACTGACACAGATTTTTACAAAATCATGAAAACTTTAAAAATATATATATTCCAGATGTTTATGACAACAAAATAATGTACAACTGCTGTGTTAAAATTACGCAAAATAGCCCCTTCAAGGGTGGAGGTCCTTACTTGCTGGCAAGGCCTCCCCCTGGTGGCAGACAGGGCATGTTGATGTCGGTGGACAGGTTCCTCATCACTGCTACCAGGTCAGGAAACCCCTCGTCCCCTGGCCGGGACAGCATCTCTAAAACAGCAAAGGACATGTTGTTACTGAAGTCGGTATTAACAGAGCTGGAGATAGCCAAGAACAGCTGGGGGAGAAGAGGAGAAGCAGAGAAGAACAGAACAGAACAGAGAGACCAAAAATGTGCCAAATGAGGAGAAAAAAATGTGAAGATTGAAAACAGACAGTGAATTTGTGGAAATAAATGTGTATGAGACAGAGAGATGGTGACAGAAAGAGGGCTGCAACTGAGTTGAGAGTGGCGTGAGGCCAGGTCAATGTTCAGCCAGAGAATTCCTCTCCCTCTCTCTATTCTCTCTTTCTGTCTGTCTTCCAGTATTAGACAGCACCTGAAGCCAAACAACCAAACAGAACTTTTGCATAACTGCACTTGACCCTGAAATGTGAAATGAATTTAACAAACTCTGGAGTGCAAATCAAACCATTTAGGAAACATACATTTTTTTTATTCACACTAACTACCACCTACATTACATAGTCTTGCAATGGATATAAAAACCTATCTTCCAAACCCTAGAACCAAGTTTTTCCTTTCTGTTGACTAAAACAAAATTTGTACCAAGTTGGTGAAAACAGGCAAGTGTGAAGGTTCATTTTAAGTTTAAGAATACATTTCATATTTTGGCCAAAATCTGAAACAGCTGACCAGCCCTGATTTTTCACAAAATTAACACTGGCCAGACAAGAGGACTGACGTAACCAACAGAGACTAGAAAAGCTGCACTGTGCTCATCAGAGGGCCTCATGCATCCTGACAAAGAAAAATGGGATGAAATGAAATCCATCCAAACAAGAAAGGGAATGTTTTAGCGAGGGATGGAAAGGAGAGAAAGATGCGTTTAGGGACGTAAAAGGGAGGAGAGGAGCGAACAGGGAATAAAGAGAGAAGATGCTTGCTGAAATGGAAAAGGAGGTCATGATGGTGTCATTCCTCTGCTGTGAGCCGTGGATAACTTGGCTGGAGGTTAGACAATAGAGTGGCAGGGTCAGTCCGTGGAGAAAACATACACACAAATATGACGTTTCAGTTGGAGAAAGATCCTATCTCTCCAAGAACAACCTTTATTGGATCTAAGATGCTTTTCCCAACTATACATTTTAAAACAATATGAGTATATTTAATTGGGATTTACGGTCTTGAAAAATGTCAGTGTCAAGAACCTATTAATTATATCACCTTACATTTACTCATTAAACCAAACAAAAAGAGCTGTTTTCAAGAGAAATGAAAGAAAGATTGTCAAAATGACCAACTAACACGTTTCACATTCAACAATCCCATTATGTTTGCATATACAGTAAATATTGGTTATTTTTTCTCCATCCATCCATTCTCACCTTCCACTCGAGACTCCAGATATTTGTTGAGCTCAGCGTCTTTCCTCACAGCTTCCTCCGACACTTTGGGAGCGTTGGGCAAACACACTAACACAACACTCATGTTATCCCGACTCCCCTGAGATGGAC
>NW_024625737.1:0-1218 GCF_008729295.1 Plectropomus leopardus | reverse complement strand
TATAGTTTTCTAGAATTGGTTATTGCAACTTGTTTTACTGCCTTAGTCACTTTCACAGCTATAACTAGTTCAGAGTTCTGTTGCCAGACTTTTAATGGACATTTACAAAAGGGAGCACATAATACCTGTCCTAGCATCATTGCACTGACTTTCTCTCCACTTTGGAATCGATTTAAATAATGTGCTCACTTTAAAAGCACTACTTGGACTGCCCCCAGTGTATATAATGGATCTCTTAACACCTTATGAGCCTGAACGTGGTCTGAGATCATCTAATCAGCTACTTCTTGCTGTTCCCAGGTCCACTTTTGTGACCAGAGGGGATCGGGCTTGCTGTCAGGGCTCCCGAACTCTGAAATCCACACTACTCCCTGTGGAGATTTGATTATAATTCACCTTCTCAAGATCTAAAAGGAAATGCAGTCTCATGAGAGATAAATCAAGAATATGGCATCACGTGATGTACAGCATATCAATAGATAAATATACCAATTTAAATGCAAAATCTTGATATGGAAGGAGCCTGTGCATGTATCAACACAGACACTCCACTACATTTTACCTCAGGATCCATAAATAACATGCAATGCAATTACTCCTCTTCAAATGAGGTTTTAAACCTTACTTGTCTTGGAGCGTCCTTATAGTAATGTTTTTATTTCTTAAACCCTGTGTTATTCTTGCTCCCAATGTAATTGCTTCTGTCCTCTGGTTCATCAAGCTGACTGATATTTGTTGTAGGACACTTTCTCAAGATCTCAGCTCTCTGCACTGAGCGTGCACAGCCTTTCCTACCACTCCTCTTAAATCAAACTTCACTGAAGTCACCAGTATCTAGTTTTATCGTCTGCAGCATTTCACTCTGCCCTTGAAGTAATGGGCTGAGGGTAATTTTCAATGTATATGGTATGTTTGTGCACCTCATTTGTCCCTCTTAAATAACTCAAGCCTTTTCTGTGCTTGAAAAAGCACAATATACTGAGTATCAGTTGAATCTATGTGGGATTATTTAGAATAGGATTTTCAAATTGAACATATAGGTAAATTATATGCCCTTTTCTGATTACTGTCTGCACAGACACATGGTCAACACCTAGAAAACTCCACAACGCTATTATTTTTTAAACCAATGAGTTCCAGTTACACACTCTTATGTTTCATTGTTTGCTATTGCATTTGATTTTAATGTTTTATTGATGCTGATAAAAAAAAAAAAAA
>NW_024625736.1:0-1355 GCF_008729295.1 Plectropomus leopardus | reverse complement strand
TTTGAGAATTTTCAAGGGTAGAGCAGTAGTAAGATGAAGCCATCACGTTTGTAAAACTAGAAACTCTTAAGTCATTAAATCTGTGTGAATAAAAGAGAAAAACATACAGTATTTGCATTTTTTTTGTCAACTAATAGAACTATTATTAAATTCTATTATTAAATACAGCCTGGGGGCTGCACTCTGTTCTGCAAGAAACATATAAATGTTAGTGTCCCAGTCACCATCTATTGGCATTTAAATAAATAAATAAATAAGTGATTAACTTAATGTAAGACAAACACTGTTTCTTGGTGGGAAGTTGACAAATTTCATGATGCATGCTCAAATCTTCCTTGGAACCACAAAAGCTGATGAATAAAAGTCAATTCCTCATATAGGAAATGTAAAATAATTTATATTTTAACACTAAAGTATAACACGTGGAGTGATAAAATAATGTAAAAAGGCAGAGAGAACAGCTACAACAAGCACATGAAACCCTCTTTAATCTTACATGATGTATCTGCCGTCAGTGTGAGGTCCATTTGTGCGTAAACCTCGTTAATCCAATACCCACAACGACACTGGGTCTATTCCCACCATTTGCTGCTGGAGTAAATCAAATCATCCTGGCAATATAATAAGATGCCATAGACAATTATTCACCTGGTCTCACCTGTCAGCTCTGGAGCCCCTGGTCTGGGTCTGCCAGCAAACAAAGAGCTGGGTGTCTCCACCTCTGGCTGCTTATGACACATCATCATTAAAGCCAACATGATGCATTTGAAAAGTCAGCAGGGTCATTGATATTAATTATCTCCAGCATGGACGGAGCAATTATGCACATGGTCTCATCTTAATGGGGAGCAGAACAATTCTATTTTCCAATTCACTGACAGAGAATGCCAAATATAATGGGGATTTGTTGAGNATTTGAGAATTTTCAAGGGTAGAGCAGTAGTAAGATGAAGCCATCACGTTTGTAAAACTAGAAACTCTTAAGTCATTAAATCTGTGTGAATAAAAGAGAAAAACATACAGTATTTGCATTTTTTTTGTCAACTAATAGAACTATTATTAAATTCTATTATTAAATACAGCCTGGGGGCTGCACTCTGTTCTGCAAGAAACATATAAATGTTAGTGTCCCAGTCACCATCTATTGGCATTTAAATAAATAAATAAATAAGTGATTAACTTAATGTAAGACAAACACTGTTTCTTGGTGGGAAGTTGACAAATTTCATGATGCATGCTCAAATCTTCCTTGGAACCACAAAAGCTGATGAATAAAAGTCAATTCCTCATATAGGAAATGTAAAATAATTTATATTTTAACACTAAAGTATAACACGTGGAGTGATAAAATAATG
>NW_024625735.1:0-2486 GCF_008729295.1 Plectropomus leopardus | reverse complement strand
TTCTTTAATTTCTTGCATCTTTTTAAGGTAATTTCTTCTTTTTTTGCTATTATTATTATTAGTAGTAGTAATAGTAGTGGTAGTATTAGTTCTGGTAATAATAGCAGTAGTAGAAGTAGTAATACATAGTAATACATAGACATAGTTACACTGGAGTTACATGTCAGGAAAAATAGATGTAGCAGGAAGATAAAACAATAAAAAAAACTTGAATGAAAATCAATCAATGAACAAACCCCAACTTTTCCCTGCTGCAAAATATAACTTGATGAATATACTAAGAAATGAATAATTATATTACATAAAATAGGCCACTGCAGTTATTTTACTATTTGTACATTAGGCACATTTTAAGGCTGATATTTTACTGTCTCTATTTCTTTGACTTTATACTTCTACTTAACTACATCTCAAGAGAAAATATTGTCTAATAAAATATTGTTTTTTACCCCACATTTATTTTAAAACTTTGCAGATTTGCATTATTTATCCAAAATGTAATCATCAAATAAATTCTGTATTTTTTTTTCTTACTTAATTTGGATATTAAGAAATTACATGACAAAGTTATACTGGTGCTACAAATCCTGAAAAGTTTGATGCCGGTACATCTGTATTTTTGATTTTGAATGTCGGCATGACAGCTGAAATAAACAACAACAAACAAAGAAATTAACAGTCTGATCCAATGTTTATTTGTGAGCATCCATGTTAGAATTACTTAGACTGAAGGCACAATACTCGGTTTTAACTACTGGATATTTTTTTTCATGTCTTAATATGAAAAAAAGCCATTTAAATAGCTATGATGCTGAGTTGACATGTATGCAAACGGAGCTGAAAAAAAACAGCTCAAAGTAAACATTTGTAAAACAGTTCATTGCATTGCATGTAAACACGCCAGACTCACAAGCTACAAACTACTCTCTATAATGTGACGTTATATATATATATATATATATATATATATTTATGAGCAGCAGTTGGCACATTGGGTCATCAGTTGGTGTAAAAAGTAAAAGGCAATTAATGTCGTTTAAAAATTAAAAATCTGCAATAAAAGCTATTCTAAAGCACTCTGGAATGAGATGGAAGGCACTGTTAATGGCACTTCTCAAACAGTCTATGCAATAATGTCAAATTTAAAGGCAAAAATTCAACAGTTACGATGACATTTTGAAGATATGAACATCTTGGAAATACTTCAGAAACTGCCTGGAATTAAACATCTGGCACCACAGCAACGTGTGCAAGTAAATACATTATTAAAAAAAAAAAATCTGTAGTGACTAAGTACATACAACAATCAATCATTCTTAATCTCAAAAAAGACTCAAAATGAATCACACAATACATAGGCACTTTTTAGAGCATCCGTCTAGTTAAAAGCTAAATGATTTAAAACATCTCTGCAACTTAAGTGAACTTTTTTAACTACTGTTTTGTGGAAAATGTGCATTTTTTTGAAAAGAAGTCGTATGCAACATAATTAAAAAGCTGCCTCTCTGTGGATCTTACAATATTGATTCATCTGAATTTAAGGCATTTAGTTCTGAATGTACCTGTAGCCTCTGCGGCGTGTGACATCTGAATATAAATTATTTTATCAGATGATGAATAAAATAATAGTTTAAAGGGAAAAAAATCGAAATACTTGCATAAAAAGAGGGCTTTAAAATGTTTGATCTGGCTTTTTCTCTCATTTCAAGTAGAATCTTTTCCTACAGAGTCTAAATCACATTGTGTTGGGTCTGGTTGTTTTTTGTTGTTGATTAAGTACATACAGCATCAGTATAACTGAGCTCAAAGCGCTCTAGTTGTCTGTTCCCATTTCTCGAGTCGATTCAAATCTAAATAAATGCCCCTGAGCCCTTAAGGAACTGCCCCCTTTCTGGAATTTAAGAAAAAAACAGCAAATATGAGCAGCGACTCTGCAATCTCGAGCTTTTTTCATGCAGGTAACGCTTCCGCTTGTTGCTGTGTTATAAATAAAATCAAGAACACACCGATCCCTCTCTCTCTCTCTCTCTGAAAATCACTAAGAGGTAGATATTAGAACCTAGAAGCAGGGTTTAAGGAGATTGGGTTGGGACGTGGCCCGGTTAGTAACGTGAGTGGCCCGTCCTAACACGCCTGCTCGTTGTGTAGCACCAGGACGTCCGTCTCAGTCTGTCTTCCAAACAATGTTCAGGACCTTCACAACCTCCTCGTAGATAATGAAGACGATGGCCACGTCCATACACACCCGACCCAGCCGGGGGACAGTACCTTTGTAGAACCTGACGGGGACAAAAAAGGAGGCCTGAACGTGCTGCTTTAAGGCACCAAAAGATGCATCCAAAAGTCAAAAACAAACGTTATTTGAAAATTCATTTCAACAGAGAATGAATAAATGAATAAGACTAAAATTATTTTAAAAAACAACAATATTCAAATAAAATGTATTACAATAAAAGGGAATCAAAACCATAAACACACTACTACTA
>NW_024625734.1:0-1816 GCF_008729295.1 Plectropomus leopardus | reverse complement strand
ACATAAAAATAAAACAAAAAACAAGAAAATGACATAAAGAAAGTGATAAAAAAAGTAGTTTTAAATTTTTTTGCTGTAACTTAATTTTAAATTCACAATCAAAAGGATTATAACTTTATTTTCCTGGAGATTTTCCCCTCATTTCTTTTATCATATGTAATAATCCCCCCGTCCAGCTAATTTTTAAATAATTTCCTGGTCACTTTTACTAAGTTTTTGCAGTGTGACATTTCTTAACCACTGGTCACATTTTTATTTGTATTTTACGGTGTACGCTTGTTAGACGGTTAACTTTTTAATAAACGTTTTATCTTTTAAGCAGCATCTGACTGTCTCTCCCTCCTCCGTGCAGCGCAGTCATCCAGGATCCTGAATGAGTCACATCCTCTCGCGTCCTGACCTTGTGAGAAAGTAGGCAGTCGGTCATCAGCGGTTCAGTCAACTTCCAGGAATCCAGCGTGGGATCCCCCTCCCCCCTCAGTCCTCCCCCGCTGCCTGTCCGCCCTGCTGGCTGCTCGCCTCACATACCTCAGGCTGCTCGGCGCTCACACTGATTGGACGGGGAGGGAGAGCTCGTACCTGCCAGGTGGAGGTGAGTCCTGCTTCTTTCATTGGCCGGCGGGAGTTAAATGGGAGCGGTGGGAACTCCTCCTACTTCCCTGTCTGCTCAAAAGCAGCTGAGGAGAGAAAAAGAGAAGGAAATATTCAAGTAGCGGACGTCTAAACACACACACACACACACACATCAGGGAGTAAAACAGCTGTTAAAGTCTCAGGTAGGCGGCTTTAAAACGTCTCTTTTTTTACTTGATGAAGCAGAAAAATGTCAGTTAAGATGTTTTTTTAAACCATGTGTTTCTTTGTGTTTGACTTTTTTTCCTAATGCTTTTAAAATTACAAATCAGACGTCAGAGCTTCTTGTTTTAACCTCATTGGGTTAATAGTTGGTGATATTTTGGCTCCTTTTATTGCCTTTGATGCTTGACTTTAACACTTTGCATGAGTCTGCATCAGTTTTACATGCTGCTTTGTTTGTAATCTAAACTTTGGAGACCTGAACTGTCGTCCGACAGACTCGCTCAGTGATCATTCATTCGTTTTTGACCTGATGGGAGACAGTTTCTGATCCTCAGTGAGGTGAGGGTGCCAGTTTGTAGCGCGCTGACAAATAATTCTAATAATCGATTATTGTTTTAGGTCATTTATGAAGCAAAACTGAAAAACTGCCTCTCAAATGTGATGATTTCTTTGTTTTTCTGTCATTTTAAACTGAAAATATTTGAGTTTGGGTTTTTTTTTGGGACAAAAAGAGGACATGCGGCATTTAAACTATTTTCTACCATACAATGCATTGAAAAAATAATCAACTGATTAACTGATTATCAAAGTAATTGTATTAATCATCTGATAAGAGACTGATCTTGATTAGAGAGCAACAGTTTCCAAATTCTCGTAGAAATAAACAAGCAAAGTCCTGTGAAAATTGTTCTCAAAAAGGACAAAACTTGGCTGATTTTGGACTTAAATATGAAAGAATTTGCTGATTCTTGTCTTTAAATTGTAGAAAATTAAATATATTTTGGTTTCGGCCTGTTGGTCACAACTAAAGAGGAGTCTTCGTTTTCTGTCTCATAGACCGAAGATGAATCAAGTTATCAGAATTAAATGATCAGCAGATAATTAACTCTTTAAAAATCCTCATTTGGATGTTTCATGCTGTTTTCTTGTGAAAACATTGCGTCACATTATCACAGCGATGCAGAGGAAAAGCCACCCTCCATATTAACAACACGTGGATCTGTCGCCCCCCATTAAA
>NW_024625733.1:0-1516 GCF_008729295.1 Plectropomus leopardus | reverse complement strand
TACAATTAGGCTATAACATTTATATCAAACAGGCCTGACCTTGATAAGATAATACACAGATGAGTATTAATGATGTTTATTTTTTCACAAAGATAACCAACATAATTTGAAAAGGAATGTGAAAGAATATTGCCTAAAAATTATCTAGAGGCTTGAAAAGTGGCCTTTTATTGCAGTACTTGTAATCTACATAATTCATAAATGTTCTAAATTTCAGTGTCTAATGAGAGTGATTAATATCTATTTATACTGTACGTAGGCAAAGTGAAATTTTCTAATTTTAGGTCATATCAGTACATTGCATTTCATCATGTTAGATTATAACGTTTTTCAACCCAATGCACGCGATGTATACAGTCTGTAATGTAGACCTGCATATATCTATTTTTGTGCATATGTATTCGTTTGCTAATTGTTTTTTTATGAATATAATATTACATAATTCAGATGCAGGCTGTGTCGCTGCATCGTCCTGCTGTTTTTGAAGCATCATGTTCTTGATACTGCAGGTGGGCGGGGCTCTACATCCGGGAACTGCCGCTAACCCCTGACGTGACCCTGCAGGATTGCAAACATGGCGGAGGTAAGAAAGTGAAATAAATATTCGGAAAAAATAAATTTATGCCGCAAGATAGTTTGATCGGTCGAAAGCGCTCACCGCTTGTGTGTTGTAGCTTTTACACACGAAATTAACACTCGGCTGTTTGCGTTGCTGGATAAGAGCCGTTTCTGGACACAAGCATGTTTAGTAAACTTCGGATTTAGCTAACGCTAGCTGCGCGAGCCCTGGCGGAGGGTATCCGCTGCGTTAGCGATGTTACTTCGCGGTTTTGTTTAAGAAGCCTCAACTAGCAATTTTAGCGTTTCTACTTAGATATGTAGCGGTAGTTTCGTGGCTAGCGCTTTTTTACGGGTTGTTTTTCGACCATTACTCGCAGGCAGTTGATACCAAGCGTAACTTGGACGCGTTAGCTAAAGAAAAGGAGATTTAGCTTTCAGTTTGTGTGTAAGTTAGCCGTTTGAGTTAATTAACCCAGTGAGCACTCGGCTGCTGTAGCTAACTGTGGTTAAATGCAGGCGGTAAAAAACACCGTACTTATGATGTTCATGCTGTTGAGATGCTTCGCAAATGTTACCACAGGAAGCGGTGACAGTCTTCTTTGTTTCTTTTCTAACTGAACTGCAGTCAGTTTTTAGGACACGGGGTCGAGCGCGCTTTTTCTCAACACTCGTTTACGTCCCTCTGCAGCCAGAGAAACTTCAATTAAAGTTGCAACTAGCGTCGAAACGTTTCTAATTGTGCACTTAATGACATATTTTCCAGCGAAGCTGCTCTTTAACTGTATTTATGTTTTACATTTTACAGCCCTCCCTCGGGAATTCGAGCCCAGGTACGTAAAGTTGGAGACTTTCTGCTGTTGTTTGGGTGCGTGGAAAATCTGATGCTCAAACTTACATTTAATAACCGAAATTGATACTGAAGGAACGATTTTGATCAACAAACTCATGACAAAAG
>NW_024625732.1:0-2153 GCF_008729295.1 Plectropomus leopardus | reverse complement strand
ATTATTATTAGTTGTAGATGTAATAGTATTGATATTAATTCATTTATGTATCCATTTATTTTATTTTGTTTGTTATGTATTTTTTTTACAAAGTAGAACTTTTAATCAAGTCTTTGCTCATTTTTTAAGTAATTTCCTCTTTTGTTACTCATTCCCTTCTTTCAGTGTTTTTAAGAGAAATTAAGCCAATTTGCTAAAGTTTCAAAGGGTTAACTACCCTTGAATGCTAAAGTCATTAGTATAACTGTCAAAACTGAAGTTGGAGACAGAAAATGATAAGGGGTCAGTCCACATCACAGGTACATACATGATGCCATATGTGACCCTCCCACTCTGTTTTATATACTTTTTTTTTTCACTTTGCATGTTGTTGGCATGCTCACTTTTTTCTTTTTCTTTTCTCTATTTTCCTGTATAACCCTCTTTCCTTGTCACATTCACAAAATTACATCCCCTCCACTGTTCCCAAAAACCTGCACTTCCACACAATCACACCTAGTCAGCGTTTGTCCAAGTTGCTAAACTGGCCAGTGTCAGAGGCCGAACTCGAACGAGCCCTGTTCCCCTTCACCCCCGATCTCCCCGCCCAAACTGCTAAAAGAGAACTCAAAATCGTTGAGTTCATGAAGAAAATGGAATTCAGACCCCCAATTTTCTCAGGATCTAGAAGGTAAGTTACCTCATTAGGCAGGTTTCCACAACATTACAGATTACAAACCTAAGCCATGTTTTTGAAGTGACGATAAAACACAATTGTACGATGACTGCATTTCCATTGAGTGATGTAAGACTTCTCCTCTTGCAATAACATTCCAAGAAGCATGGTGATGGATGTTCAATTTATTAGCAGCTTTATTTCTACTGTGGCCACTGCACTAGCCGTCATGATTTCCAATTAAAAAACTTTTTGCGATAATTTTTTTTTAATTTGACACATTTTCATTAGGCGTATTTCATATTCACAGTTTCAGTTTATTCAATTTTCAGGGTAATGGAAACCCTCCTATTGTCTGTGTGATACAATCTAACTAAGGGGAGAAATGCAAACACCTATTTAAAATATTGAACACATCTTATTGTTGACTTACTTCTGAGATCTAGAGATGTTGCAGTTTTTTTGATCAGTTTTTCAAAGACTTGAACGGCCAAACAAGTTTTTAAGCAAACCAAGTTTAACCCAGTTATTTAAGCCAGTGAATGGATTATCTGTTTATAACAACCCTGTACGACTACAGTGAGTACAACATCTGTAGCATATAATGGACAGAAAGCCCTGAGGTCAGGGGTCTGTAACCCTGGACACACGTTCCACCATTTGCACACTGCAGCTTAACCCTTTGAAACCCCATCCCTTCTCTTGTGCTGCTTTCAGACACTGTTTTCAAGTACTCTAACCTTTGAAACAGCAGCCAGTTGGTGCGATTTCTTTCGAAAACATGGGGGAAAAAAAGGCAACAGGCAACTTGGTAAGAAATGTTCCACGTACAGCAAGAAATTAGTACATTTATAATAATAACAATAATTTTATTTATATAGCACCTCTAAAAGCAGATGTTTACAAAGCGCTTTCACAGACAAAGCAAAGGCAGGAACTCAGAAAATCATAAAATAAACATTAACAAACATGCCAATCACAAATGAGTGTAAATCAAAGTCAAAGTCAAAATTTGTATACAAAAGGTCAACAAGAATAAAGCAAAATAAAGGTAATGAAACAGGAAGGCCTTGAAAGGCAGATAAAGTACTAAATGAATAACGTTTTAGAAAATATAATAAATGCAATAAAAAACAAAAATTAATATAAGAAGATGGCATCAAATTAATGAGGTTAAAAAGGTAAGATAAAACAGATAAAAAAATAGACAGATGTAAGTGAAGTAAATAAATTAAAACATGAAAAGATGGTGAGAACAGGACATCAGAAGGATAAAGAATGGATAAAGCAAAATGAATAGAGGAAGAGAGAGAAAAAGAGAAAAAATGAATAAATAAATAAAGTTGACATCACATAAAAGCAAATACTGTAAAAATGGGTTTTAAGAAATGATTTAAAAGATCTTACTGATTCTGCAAAAATCATTTTAAAAAAGCTAGGAGGTAATGTCCAGAGAAAAAAGAAAAAAATCTCTGTAAAAAATAGTATTAATATACTA
>NW_024625731.1:0-3648 GCF_008729295.1 Plectropomus leopardus | reverse complement strand
GACAAACACACACACATACACACACACACACACACACACACACACACACACACACACACACACACACACACACAGACAAACACACACACACACACTGGAGGCACTGGTCCCTTCCTGGTGGGAGCGTCCTGCAGATAAAGCAAGATCAACACTGCACAATAACTTCAGTCTTTTTCATCCTGCACTCTATTTTCACAAGTTTTTGTGACAAATCAGAACAACAGTTTGTGAAACCGCTCTAATTTTGAGCTACAGGGAAATCCCTGCAGGGAATTTACCCTTCAATGGAAAGAAATTATTTTATATGAGAGTTTTCATGTCATTGAACTCCACTTCTATGTCAAAACTACAAACTTACAATAATATTAAGCCTTTAAAACCTGCGCAAATTGGCTTGATTTCTATTGAAAGTATGGAGAAATGGTAGAGACAAACTTGACAAGAAATGACAAAAATGAGCAAGAAATTTGTGAAAAATTACAAGAAAATTACATCACACACAAAGAAAGAAAAAAGCAAAGAAATAAAGAAGAAGGTGCTCTTCACAAATATTCAAAACTTTGAGCCTTAACCAAATTAGTTTGGTTTCTATAAAAAAAAACTGTAAAAAGCAAACAATGAGCAAGAAATTAGTAAAATGTTACAAGAAAATGAGCTCAAAAATGAAAAAAGGGCAAAGAAAAAAGAAAGCAAAACAAAAACAAGGAAATGACATGACTTTTCTTTTCACATGCAGCTTTTTAGACACCTTTAACAAGTATTTAAACCTTTCAGCCCTGAGCAGACTGGTTTGATTTCTCCTGAAAAAAGGAAAAATGGTTAAGAGCAACTTGACAAGAAATGACCCAAAACAGAGCAAGAAAGTTACCTGAAAATTAGTACACAAAAAAACTGAAAGAAAGAAAAAAGCAAAGAAGAAAGAGAGCAAAACAAACATGAAACGACATCAATTTACTTGTTTTGTGCCTTTTTTGCCTTTTTTTTAATATTTTTGAGAGAAATGAAGGTTCAAATGGTTCCGACAGGCTCAGATTATTATTCCAACTGTGTGACAACAAAAAAATGTGATGTTTCTTCATTCACTTTATTCTCTGAAAAATAAAATAAATATATGCATGAACTAATCAGCATGCATGTTCGTCAACTTTTACCTTGCAAATGTCAAAGGGTAAGTTAAAAAATGAAGCTTCTCTGTAATTGTTGTGCAAATGACAAAGTGCTGCGTCCTCCTGCCGGACAAACTCACACAAGAAAACAAACAAAAACAGTGGGAGAAAATATATCATCATATTTTACTTAAGCAAAAGTAGAAAAATCAAAATGCAGGTTCTGCTTTCAACATTTCACTCAAATAAAAGTAAAACACATTAAAACCAAGTAAAGTATCAAAATCCACAATAGAGGCATCTTTCCACTAAATTATTAGTCACAAAAAACATTTTTTCACTCAAAAAAGTGCCAGCTGATGAATCAAATACATGAAATATAAAACACTGACTCATTTTCACTCAAACCGTTTCTCGTCCTTTTCCACAGAACAAGACGACAGAGACTTGTTTGCACGTTTGTGCCTTTTCAGAGTTTCCCCCGAATCTGCTGTCGTGTTTGGTGGAGGAAGCGTCACTGTTGGTTGATGACACAGACATTTTGTCATTTACTGTAATTTAACTGTTTTTTACGACAATGACTGCACGTCTGGAAGAGGGATCCCTCCTCAGCTGCTCTTTCTGAGGTTTCTACCATTTTTGCTCCCCATTATAAGGGTTGATCTTAACCAGGATCAGACTCATAAACAGGTTATTAATGTAAATGTGGCCGCACCCAACGTTCACGCCACTGAACTTATAAACTATAAACTTCAGATACGAGGAAACGTTTAATTTTCGACATCAAGACCAGAAAAGACTGACCTCAGAAACCTTAAATTTAAGCTTCATCACAGGAGTGATGTGACGTGAAAACCTTGTTATGAGGACAAATATAAAATATTAAAATATAAAGCATGCATTTTACGTCACGTTCAGGAGCCGCACAAAATGTTTCTGAGGGCCGCCTTTGGCCCGCGAGCCGCACTTTGAGCAACGCTGCACAGAGGCAACTTCTGAGACATAAATATAACTCATGAACATATTTTGCACCAATAAAACATGCAGAGAGCGTCTTTGAGCCGAGTTGGTTTTCAAAATTTACAGTTTTTGAAAAATCAAAAATTACTAAACATACTGTGTAAAAACATGCAGACCACAGTCCTTCACTCACTGGGCGGTTTTTGTGCTGATCGTCCCTCAGAAGATGAAAAACAGGAAGGTTAGCAGGTCACGATGATTTCACACGCTTCGTCATCTGAAGTCACTTATTGCGACTAAAATTCATTTAGAAACCTTTCCTCCGCCGACTTGAGAGAACAGTTCCTCTTTCAGGCGATGGTAGCGCCCTCTCTTGGCCATGAGCTCCTGGTGCGTCCCCTCCTCCACGATCTCTCCCTTCTCCATGAAGATGATGTGATCCGCCTTCTCCACCGTCTTCAGCTGATGAGCCACCACCAGGACGGTCCGGCCGCACGCCACGACCTCCTGCAGCACCTGAGGCGCACGGAGAAACACTGATGCACCGAGTCACAACACTCTGCGATACCGAGCGTAAAGGATAAAGAAGGAAAATAATAAAATAATAAAATACGTAACATCGAGGAGGTAAAAACTCCAGAAACAGTATAAAGACCATCACGTTTGGGACTGTGGTCCTCGATGCCTTCGAGTGTTGCTGAATTTTTAACCTCTTCAGACTGTTTCGTTCTCCTGGGCTGCAACAGATTATTTTCAACTACATTCACTTGATTTAGGGCTGTAATACCACAGTGTGTTAGTGCCACTGTAGATTTAAAAAAATAAAAATAGAGGGCAATATTCTGAGAAAAAAAGTCAGAAAATAATGCAAGAAAAAATGCTTCATATCCCCAAAATTTGTGCAACCTAAGCTAAAAGGTAAAAATGAATAATGGATAAAAGTGCTGAAAATGTCATTACAAAAATCACAAAAATCTGACTTTTTTTCAGACTTTAAGCACAAAAAAAACACAAAACATATTGATCCAACATTAACCGTTTGTGAGATTTCAGGATTGTTTCTGACTCATGTGATTCAAAAGTTCCAAAACGATGTTAAAAAAAGACAAATGTTTAGTGTTTAGCTTTAACTTCAGTCAAAAAACAAAAAACTGTTTGCCCTCCTGTGTGCGGCACACGAAAGGAGGCAGCTGTATTTACGTGGCGGTCCTGCAGCGATCTCAACCGCCCCGTAACAATGAGGCTGTTTGCCTCTATGGTCATATCAGTGTCAAGGAAACCTGAACCAAACACACCCACAGTCCTGAAGAGAGATTAGCTGATAAGATGAAGGATTTCTGAGTGTTTTTGGTTGCAGCTTACGTGGTCCTGAATATTTAGTGTGCTGAGATTGTAAATGTCTGCAGAAAAATTAATTTGTTTTAAAGAAAGTACAGCTTGTTGCAACAACGTCCATCTCTTACATGAAGAGTTTTAGACTTTCTGGTTGGGCAATTGACATATTGAATACCTGAGATTTTTAAAAAGGTTAGCAAATAGATGTAAATAAAAAATAAAATATTTTTCACCGCTCTGCCTTGCT
>NW_024625730.1:0-2024 GCF_008729295.1 Plectropomus leopardus | reverse complement strand
GGCATTATTGATCAATGCAACTACAGCTGTGATTAATTTTCTACATATTACAGTTTTCTGGTTTTCATCAAATATTAGTCATGTAAATTGTCTGAGGTTAAAAATGTTTTATATCTTGTTTTTATTTATTCTTCTTTTATTTTTCTTGTCTTACTCAACACTTTTCAACAAGCAGAATTGACTTTTTAGCAGGTAAAGAAATGGGTGTGCCCATTTTGGTGCCTGTTTTCTGTGTTTCTGTGTGTGTGCTTCGTGTGTGACGCCTTCCCCTCCTCCTCACAGTGCAGAGTGATTGAACACACCTGTGATTGAGCACACCTGCGCTCAATCTACTCATCAGGAGCCAACACGGACTGAAGAAGCTAAATGTCTGTGTGGGTGCTTTTACTGCCTAAATAATGTACATTAATCACAGCTTTTGTTATACACTTAATACGTTCGTCTTTTTACCTTTTCCCTGATTTTTTAAATTCACTGTGACTCCCCTCATCATCTGAGCCTGACTGGGAAACATAACAATTCTTCCTTCCATTCCCTCTTTCTTTCCTTCTTTAATCTTTCCATCACTCTTTCTGTGTGTCCTATTTTTATTTCCTTTCATCCTTCTGGTCTGCTTTTTTGTTTGTCCTTTGATTTCTTCCATCTGTTTCTTCTTTCCCTTCATCAATTCTCCCTTCCATCAATCCATTCTTTATTTTCTTCTCTTTCCTTATTTGCCTCTTTTCCATCTTTTCTTTACTTTTTCCTTCTTTCTTTTTACTTTTCCTTCCTTCCATCCTTGTTTCCTGCCTCTCTACTGTCTGCCCTTGTTTTCTTTCCTCCTTTGTTTATGTATATTTTATAATATGTATTATAATTTTAGTAATTTTACTTCAAGACAAATTTCTTAACTTCAATTAAGTTTATGGTTAAAACATCCAGAATGGGCCTTCAACTTCTACTCCAGATCTTTGTGCTTCCAAATATCTCTAAATTCAATGTAAAATGTGTATAAATTTATGTAAAACACATCTACAGTTATGATTTTAATGTCTTGCTCAGTATACTGTAAGTGTGACATACTCTCGCATGGAAAAATGTTAATAACTTTGAAGCCACTGAGGGTAAATTTGGGCGGAAGAATGGAAACACTGCGGTAAAATGATCATATTTAACTTTTTTTCAGATGCCACCCAGTCTCCAAAAAAGCTTGCAACAATCTCCTGGTAACAGAAAACAGTATTTCCCCTGAGCTACTGTGTACACTGCTGGCTGGGAGAGGACACGCTGACTCTCCGTCTCGCTGGCTGACCCAAATAAACAGCTCCTTATGCGGCTACAATAAAGAAAGCTCCTCTAACAGCGAGCGTCCGCCTGCAGCCGCGCAGCTCGTCACATGACTCTTGTTTTCTGAGAGCATCTCTGCCACCGGCTGCTCTTTGTCCGACGCCGATGACGAGGAAACATGAAAAGGGTCGGCTGTGTTTATCCCCCCTGAGTGCTTCCATAATACACATGCAACACAGCACATTCACAAGGAAGCCCAGCGTAGTTTTTCTTTTTTCCTGGTGGAGTATAAATAGAGGGGAGGTGGCAGGGCGGTGCACTGGGACAAAGAGTGATGAGCTGAGCAAAGCGGATGGAGTCAACTTTCCTCTTTCACTTTCTCAACCGACGTCCTGACCAGAGGTGAACAAAGTATTAAAATCCCTCAATTAAGTACAAATACTAATACCACCCTGTGAAAATACTCATACAAGTGCAAGCCCTGCATTGGAATTGTACTGAAGTAAAGGTAAGTAAAATCAGGAAAATGTACTATGAAAAATAAAACTACCCAATGCAGGAAAATCTTCAAAAAACAAACTAGAACACACCAAAAAACTTGAACTTGTTTAAAAAAAGACAAACCCCCCAAATTATTTTTTTTAAAATACCCAAAATTTAAAAATTAAAAGAAAATAGAAAAAAACACTCAAAACTCCCAAAAAGTCAATTGAAATAATTGAAAATTGAAATAACACCCACAAAACTCAAAATTATAT
>NW_024625729.1:0-1456 GCF_008729295.1 Plectropomus leopardus | reverse complement strand
TATAGCTGCGTTTTGTCTGCATAACATAGATATGATACTCTGCTTAAATTGCTTAAAGCTGGACCTAGTGGGAGCAAATATAATGCATATAAAAATAATAAAGGACCCCAAATAGAGCCCAGAGGTACACCAGAGGAGCAGTAGCTGATCTGAAGGGATCAAGTCACACAATTATTTTGTATCATCATTTTAATTCTGTAATTGAATTATACATAAAGTTTCTTCAGCTTTTTCCAATAGACATTTTCCTAACTTTTTAAAACTACTTTTCTAAATCTGCTAATTTGCTCAGAGTTTCAGATGCTTAAATACTTGTAAAAGTGACCTAAACACTGATAAAGAAAACCAATGTGGATCCAGGTTTCGGAGGATTCATGTTGTCATTATCTTGAAAAAACACAGTTTCGTTATCTTAATGATTCAGAAAGAAAATGATTCAGTTATCTCAGGAAAATGGAGATTTAAAAAAAATATGTGATTGTATGGTGGCTCAGGGCTTCTGCAGAAAAACATCAACAGAACAGCTGATTACTAAATTCGGAGCAGTTGTTTACATGTCAGATAATGACATCATCACGAAATGTATGTGACAAATATGACGAATGGTCTGTGTGTCGGTGTGACCGAGGTCTGACTCTGCGAGGAGTGTTCAGGTCATTTAGAGTTTATTTACCTCTGCACTGAGAGCGGGAAGTTTTTACACGTTTTTACACGACACGTTTGGCCCTTTAACCCTTTGAAAACTGGAAATCACTTTTCTTGTGCTGAGCAAAGTGGTGCAAAAAAGACACTGAGCAACTTGATGAGAAATGTTCCACAAATTGCAAGAAATTTGTTGGTTTTTGAAATGATATTTAACAGAAAAGGGAAAATTTCAACAGAATTTTCTTTTCTTTTATTTATTTAATTTTTACTTTTTTATAATTTTTTTCTTAAATATTGAAAATAAAAAATTACAATAATAATTTCCAGGTAATTTTCTTGTCATTTTTACTAACTTTTTGATGATTTTAAGGCCATTTTTTCATTTCTTGCCCATTGCATTCTTCCCATGTTTTTTTAAAGAAATCAAGCCAATTTGCTTGAGTTTCAAAGGGTTAAATAGTCTGTACACATGAATGTGTAGTTTTGGCAGAATATGAGCGGTCCCCAGAATAACCAGGAGTGATTTCATTAATGTGATGACAGGTGATCAGCTGGTTGACTGAAAACATTTGTGTTTTCACCTCTGACTCAGTCTGCAGGTTCAGTAATAGTTTCACTCTGCTACGTGACAAACATTCGATTTTACCGAACAGAAACAGCTGTCAAAAGTTGATTTCATCAGAAGTGAATGATAAAAAAAGATGACAGAAAACAGACGAGGTGATAAAAATGAATCACATTTTCTCTGCTGGTATTTTCTCTCTGATTAAATCTCTCTGCTCTGTTTTTACGCAGACCGAGCACGCTGTTT
>NW_024625728.1:0-1452 GCF_008729295.1 Plectropomus leopardus | reverse complement strand
CAAGAAAAACAACAACAGATTTGGACATTCACTCAACAAACTGAAATATTTAATGTCCAAAAATAAGTTGGAGGAAGTGAATACTTATCAAACCCTACCCCCTTTTTTTCAAATTTATCTAGAATAAAAAATAAAATAAACATGAATAATACCAGTTTCTGCCCTAATATTCTTTACATCAGCATAAACTGAAAGATAAACTGAAAATCTATGGGAGTTGTTGTGCTGTTTACTGCTTTCCCTGTGATGTTCGTTCTATTTCTTTATTAATTTTTAAAGATTTATTTGCAGAAAACAGAAGTATAACAACAAAGTTAAAAACTGCTCGCTCGCTCTTTCATGCGTAGTTTTATGTCAGGCTTTTTTCTTTCCTCCTGAGTCAGCAGGTTTGTAAAAGCTCCTTAACGACTCCTGGCTGATCTCAGATCTGTTGTAGCTGCAGGTTCTTTTTCCTCTGAAATAAATCACACAGCGTTTAATGCCTCTGATCTCTCGTTGTTCTGCAGCTCTCGGCGTTCAGCTGCTGCAGTTCGTCCTGCTGATGAAGCTCGAGCTGCAGGACGCCACCGACACGCTGGACGTCTTCCTGTGGAGAGACGCCGTGAGTTTCAGATCACATTTAAAAAAACGCTGACTCTGAATCAGAGGAGATTACATTACAAGGAGAAAATCTGAGTTTATTTCCATCTGTCTCAACGTTTAACAAAACGACAGGAAGCATTATGAAGTTTGTGTTTCTGCTGCAGCGTCAGTTTGTCTCATATGTTGTCTGCTGTGACCTGTTACATGTTTATTAATGTGCATTAGAGGCAAAAGTTATCTGAATTTAAAGAAAGGTTCACACTTCACCTGGTGAGTACGAGACTTTCTGTATTGTTGGTACAAAACAGGAAGTGTTTATGGGGCGTAAGGACTTAAATTGTGATTGAGAGCTGAAACAATAAGAGAATAAATCAAGAAATCAATCAGATGAAAATTAATCGGCAACTTTTTTAATGAAAGGTTTAGTAATTTCTAAGCAAAGTTTTGCAATTTTGAGAACGTATAATAACTTTGCTCCCACAGAGAATTCAAATAAATATCAAATAAACATCTTAAAGAATAAAACAAGTCAAACTGTTTGTAGAAATTGATTTTTAACGTTAAAGAGTGATTTAGATTTTTTGTCTCTCATCAGGAGTCGTTCTTCAGCGTGTCTGCGGAGGACGTGTCAGTCAATCAGGAGGCTCAGAGCAGCATCCGTCAAACGATGGACTCCCTCTGTCCTCCAGGAGGCAGCGCTGGTACGTCTGTCAAACCCACAAGAAGCTGCAACGAAGAGTTTCAAAGCCTGAAATTGTTGCAGCTTCACTGAAATTTTAACAGAATCATTCACTGTAAAATCTGATTAATTTGTCTGCAGCTGAATCAGCTTTCAACTTTATTTATGTATGTAGCTCCTTTCATACAAAC
>NW_024625727.1:0-1676 GCF_008729295.1 Plectropomus leopardus | reverse complement strand
GTGCTTTACATACAAGAGTGCCTAGATTTAAAACCTAACAATGTGTGAGAAACGTGTATATAAATACATATATAATCTCATACATACAAACACACAAATATATTTGTATATATACATACAAACAACCACATATACACAAATAAAATTAGTTAAAATAGAATAAAATAATTTTACAACACATGTATACCATAGCTCAGCTCTGGCAGTAAGTTGCAGAACAGGTTTATAAAATCGCATAAAAAGCATAAAACACATTTTTTAGAAATTGAAACCATAATATTTGATTAAATTAGTTAGATAAAGAGATTAGGTAAAAGCAAGAGCATAGAAATGAGTCTTGAGCTGCTTCTAAAAACTATCTACAGAAGTGTATACACACTGGGTCTTAACCTAGTCTTGTTTTACATGATCTCATCTGCCCATTCAAAGTTTCTAAAAAAGTTGGCCCCCCCTGCTGGCTCTACGGAGGCCCCGTGTGGTCAAAGGGCGTCCTCTGGTGTTACTGTCTCGAGACTGCAGCTCACCTCCTGCACGAGTCATCAGAGTGACGTGTTTCTGTCACATAACACCGCTGGTGGGAGCAGGAGACAAATACCTCATCTGTCTCTGTACAGTTAGATGTCTAACCTGCATAAACAGATCGTGTCCTGTCCCCCAGACGAGACTAAAACCAGCACCGGGAGCAGAAACTTGAGCGGAGGGCCAAACAGGGATGGCCTCGGTGAAAAAAGACAACAGACTGACCAGCTCTCAGAGCTTCATGTGCGTCGGTTTCGCTGGTGTTTTCAGTAAAACCGTCACGTCGCCGCTGGAGGTGGTTAAAATTAAAAGCCAGGTGGGAACTTTTCACAGTAAGAGAGGTTTCTGGCAAAGTTTCCTCCTCATCTACCAGAATGAAGGACTTGGAGCATTTTGGAAAGGAAACCTCGCCTCTTGTCTCCGGCTGTTTCCTTACAGCGCTGTTCATCTAACAACATACAAAAAGTGAGTAATCAAAAATGTTTTTTTTTTCTCGCGTTATTTTGACTTTAAAACATCTATTTTCCGGATGTTTTTCTCTGTTTTGTTCTGAATTAGCTTGTTAGCCAGCTTGGTCAGCTGACGTAGCAAGTTTGTAACGCACAGTGTGAAATAAAGAGTAGAAAGCACATTTTTATTTCAGTAGAAGAATAAGTGACCGTCACTTTATTTTTCAAAATATTTGTCATAATAAATGACCTAAAGATGTTCGTTTAAATAGTCTGTTTACTTTCATCAGTTCAGCATAAGATGTACTTCCTGTTTTACCGTACGAGGCTATTTTGAGCCAATCAGAGGGCTGCATCCGCTCAGTCGATATTTAAAGATGTCATCATGTGTACGTGCCCTCAGCTTTGTCTCACAGGCATTCTGTTTTCACGTTTACCCTCAATAATGTCAACTTTATCTTTGGAACAAGTAGTGGATTAATTTAATTAAACAGGAAAAAACGTATGTAGCAAAGTATGTAAAAAAAAATAAGTAATAGCTATTTTAGTTCAAGCAAAAAAGTGTTGTTGATCAGTCTGCTTATTCTTTGATCAATCAATTAATAATTTGGGCTTTAAAATTCAAGAAAATTGTGAATAATTCTCGAAGGCCAAGACAACACATTGAAATAAGAATTAAAATACAATAATAATAATAATAATAATGAT
>NW_024625726.1:0-2407 GCF_008729295.1 Plectropomus leopardus | reverse complement strand
GGTATAGTGGTCTTTTGGAGAAGTAACAGGCACACTTATATCAAGGGTAAAAAGAATAAGAAGGACAGGAAAAAGGAAAACACAGACGCGTTTCAGCATGGGGGGGCTTCATCAGGGCGTTATGATACAGCACAGGTGTGCCGGGATATAAACAGAGGTGGATTTCCGTGTTGTGTGGACATGCGATATCTAACGTCACCTGACGCGGTAACATTGTAGTGGTGGTAATGCAGAAAATGGCAAATTAACTCAAGAAAAACAAGAATAAGAAAGAAAAAAGATGCAGTGGCGAAAAAAAATGTTTATAAAAGGGTTTAAAATCGATTTCTTCATAAAGACCTGGGAAAGTCATGGCATTGAAATCCTCTCTACAGAAGTTCTTAACATGGTCATCCCCTCTTGTGGTTGGTTTGATGGGTTCTGTTCCTTCTGCTTTTCAGAGAGTTTCATTACTGGAACGGGACTGGTAGAAATGTCTGGATATGGGGAAATCCATATTGGGGGTTTTATGGCGTGTTTGTGATGCGATCCTTTAGACTGCGTTTCATACGTCCCACATAGAAACATCCGCAGGAGCAGGTATTATGCATTTTTCTTCCTCCTGCTCCCATCTGTTCATGGAATGTGTTGAAAAAAAAAAAAAGTGTATCATGGGTTTTTGTTGTTTTGGAAATTGCATAATGAAATAAGAAAATAAACCAAATGTGCGAATGAGGTTCATTTTTTTGTTTTGTTGCCTTGTTTATGATGACTTGAGAAATGTACTTGTAATGTAAAATGTCTTCAATTTATGCAGACTTCTTTTGGTTGGATGATTTTGAAAAACTTACTGTGCTTTAGGAAGGGAACTTTTTTTGTTGCACATTTTCTTGTTCAAACTTGGGAAAGAAGGCAGAATATTTTAAGACTGAGACTGAGATAAGACTGAGCTGTAAAATCACTTTTAATCCCTGTAATGAAATGAAATGTGATGAATTATTTGATTGCTGCAACGGCAGTTCTGGTGTCTTATAAACCCATGAGGGTTGGGCATATTGTGTGCATCACACGAAAAATGAAGAAATCAGCCAAATAATCAATTATATGAATAAATGAATGAGAGTGGAAGTATACAGTTGCATGGAACAGAAATACTCGAGTAAAGTACAAGTACCTTGAAAAGTGTACTTTAGTAAATGTACTTAGTAAAATTCCATCACTGGTGTATACATAAGAGGTGTTTTTCTATCAGCGCCAGGCTTTTAGCATCAGCTCTCTCACACTCTCTCCTCTCTCTCCCAGTGGTCAACACAGGAAGATAATCAGTGTCTGTGCCTTGGGAGGTGCGCTCCAAAAACTGTGCTTTGCAAACCAAAAAGAGAAGGAAAAAAAAAAACGACTTGAGTTGTGAATATTAAGAATGACAGGGGTGGTTAACACTTTCCATAAACATCCAGTAGGGTGCAAACTGCCTCTGAATTTTAATGTTGCAGGAGGCATTTTCTGTCCCTTTTGTCAAGGAGAGGAGAGAGAGAGAGAAGAGACAGCTAAATGAGAGAGATTTTTTTCCCCCTCCGAGTGTCTGAAAAAGGTTAGCATTAGCTCAATAATTTACCCATCTCATTAGTCCAAGGTAAAGGGGTCTGACCTAACTGCCCTTCAGAGAGACAGACACACCAGAATAATAAAACCACTGCCTGAATCAACTTTGCATACTACTGGAAATAGAGCCGCTCGATGTGAAATAGAGGTTCAGTTAATATCCACTCAGTGATAGGTTTTAGATGAATTACCAAACAGGAGAGGAATCTTAAATATTCTACCTATTTAAAGGATTAAATGTGTTTTAAAAGAAGTTAAAAATGCATGAAGTACCTTTGAAGGCAGACTCGAGCACTGGGGCCGGTTTGGGGGCCAGCAGGATGCGTCGGGCGTATTTGTTGAGGGCGCCACTCTTCTCGCTGGGCACTATCAGCTGTCTTATGAAGCGCGTTCGGTCTCTGATGTCGTAGTTCTGGTCGTATTTGCCGAGGTTCAGGATGTACTGGGTCAGCAGCTTCGTCTGGGAAAAGTAAGGTAACACGTAAGACAGCAGAGAAGGACAAAAATAAACATTTGAGTGAAGATTGGCGGACAATTAAACAGGTATAACAGAGCTGTGGTGAATCCCATTAAAAGGTCATGAGTCAGCACACCAAGTTTACACCAGGCCAAGGCCCCTAAAATTTGTCATTTTAATACTACTGTTTTTGTTGTTGTTTTTTCAGATTTTAAAAACAAGAAATGCCGTGCTTTATGTTAACCGCATGATGGAATGAATTTAGACACTGGTGATAACTATCTGCAAGGGAGATATTTTTATTTTTAAATGATTTTTGTGTTATTTTAATTTATTAAAAATTGTATTATTATATTAAATTCTTTTTTA
>NW_024625725.1:0-8461 GCF_008729295.1 Plectropomus leopardus | reverse complement strand
ACTTGGCACAATATCAGCTCCCTTGTCAGCAGTCTTATGCAGAGTTGCAGCAATTTCAAATTCAAGTTGAAAATTTTAAATTAGCAACATCTGGTCTACCCAGGACAGGACAAGCAATCAAGTCTGAATCTTTTGACCATTTTACACCGTTTGTAACCTGAGCAAATTGGCTTGATTTCTTTCAAAAACAGGGGAGGAAGGCAATGAGCAGCTTGTCAAGAAATGACCCAAATACGAGCAACAACTTTGTTAAAAGTTTAAAGAAAATTTGCTTTAAAAAAGGAAAGCGAAAAAAACACCAAACAGGAAGATGATCTAAAAAAAGTGCCAAAAAATATTCTGTAATATATTTTGAATATATAATTCTCTCTCCCATTAATTTTCAGGTTATTTTCATGTCGCCTTTACTAATCAACTGTTATCATCCCTAATATAGAGAAGATAAGACAAAATAATCCTTACTTAGTCCCACAAAAGTCAAATTTGCATGGTCACAGCATCAAAGGATTATCAAGGCAAGGTATGCAACATAAATAAAACAAAAACAACACTATAAATAGTTTAAAAACAAAGATGCAAAATTAGAACAGAAAAAGGGATTGTGCAAAAAATAAATAAATATAGAAATAGAGCAAAAAGAGCACTACAAATAGTAAAAAAAAAGAGATGCAAAACTCAACAGTAAAAAAAATCATAACATATAGTAGTAGCATGCTGTTGTAGTGTCAGCGGTTTGTTTGCATTATTTGCAAGCGAGCTAGCAATCATCAGCACTGCAAGCAAGCTAGAATTAGCCAACACTTTTATGAAGCTTTCAGCAGATTTATATGCCAAAATAAAAACAATTAGACTGAAATGAACTCCATGAAGGCTCTATATAATTTATTAATGAGTTAGTGCTGTGATAATTTATTAATGAGTTAGTGCTGTGATTTTAATTCGTTTTATTTAGTTTGTTTAGAGCTCCAGGCCTTCTTGCACCTGGCACATACACCTTTACGAGAGTTTTTGTGCCATTACAATATTAGCAGCTCTATCCATTTATTTTTCCTTAAACTGTGTTGGTTTATGTATCATCATCATCATCATCATCATCATCATCATCATATCATTATTATTTTTTCCTTCATTTTACAATAACTGACTTTTTATCCTTAAGGGGGCATCTTCCCGTATTTGACCCTAAAACATAAATGTTAATGTATCTCTCAGTAGATGGATGCAAATGAGAAACGTTACCGGAAAGATGCTTTATATTTTAGCTGATACTTTAAGTGTTTTTAATAAGGTTTTATCCGCCACAGCAGAGGAGCTATGTGCGGTGTCATGTTGTCTTTACCTTGGGTCGTTTCCAGATCACCCCGGGCTCCAGCTCCACCTCGCCCCGGGGGAAGTGATGGTCCACAAACAGTCCGTCCAGGCCGATGGAGCTGCCCGGGGCGCCGACCACGACCATGTCGTGGGTCATCAGGTCACTGAGCCAGTTGCGGGACTGCGAACCCATCAGGTCCTCTGAGCACACCGAGTCCACATCATCCTCCAGATGAGGCAGGGAGCCCTCAGAGGACATACTGAACGACCTGTGCATGTTGGAGAGCTGGCGTGTGTCTGAACTGAGCTTCTGGCTTCTGCCTGTCTCTTAAAAAGCAAACACACACTCACGCCCACGCCCCCAGGCCAGGCCACGCCCCTGGAGGAAATGTACACAGGTGTATGCTCACCTGGGCGCGAGGAGAGGGTGGGCGGTGCTGCTGAGTTCAAGGCTGCAGGATTTTCCCAGTCCCTGTCAGCCAGACACTCCCACATGCTGTTTAACCCTTTGAAACCTTTGCAAATCAGCGTAATTTCTCACAAAGACATGGAAAAAAACAATAACACGAGATGACCCAATAATTGGCCAGAAATAAGTAAACAAAATATCTACAAGAAAATGACCTGAAATTAGCACAAAAAAGAGGAGTAAAACAAAAACAGGAAATTACCTGAAAAAAGTGATACAATCATGAAAATATTTTTTTTTGTCGTGCCAATTTTGCATATATAATACCCAATTTTGAATATATAATTATGATAACAATAAATATAATCCTATGAGCTCTTTCTATATATCTCTGCATCTCTATCTCTAGATGTATCTTTGTATCTCTCTCTCTCTGTATCACACACGCACGCACGCACGCACGCACGCACGCACGCACACACACACACACACACACACACACACACACACACACACACAGATAGATAGGTTAGAAAGATAGGCTAGATAGACAGATTGATAGATTACAGTACATTTCTTGCCTTCAGGTTTTAAAGTTTTAAATGCTTGTGAACCATGTCTGGCACATCTCTAAAAACTGATGTTGATCCAGGTTTCAAAGGGTTAATAAACAGTGGCAGTACTTTTTCCAACTCTGATCAGCGGTCACCAAAACCTTTTTGTATGAAGGACCTGATGAAGGATTATGACGGCCCGTCTCTGAGAGCTGCCTCACATGATGACTCAGCAGCTTAAAGCCCGGCTGCACTGATTCATATCAGGTTTTTTTTTTTGCCTAATAACAGCTCATCACCAACACTCTGATACCATACAACACACAAAACAAGTAAGTCAGATAACTTCTGGGAAGAGATGGTCAATATTTTCAAAGTTAACATGCTATGACAAAACTTAAAGTAATGAATAAACTGGATTAAATGTTTTTCATAAAGCACGAAGAGCAGCAAACACAGACCGTTACTGATAAATTACTTTTATTGAGAAAGAGTGATTACGAAAACAAATGACCGGGTTGAATCTGTCACGTCTAGTATGTATGTGTGTGTGTGTGTGTGTGTGTGTGTGTTTTCATCACTGAGATGTGGCCATGATGCTGGATACACCTGTAAAAAGAAAAACAGAGAGAAATGTGCAGAAAGAGAGAAAAAAGGAAGAAAACAGAGAAAGAAAATCAAACTTTAACTTCCAGTCACTCATCAACACAGAAATGTGTATATTTCATCCGATGTAAAATATAAAACATGCTGATTCATCGTTATGTATGTATGAGTGTTATGATCTCTTTAATCCACTTTAAGCACTATGAATACTTTTACATAAAGTAATTTAATGTTTCTGTTACTACTTAATTACTTAAGAAAGATTCTGAATGCAGAACTTTAACCCTTTGAAACCTGAGCAAATTGGCTTGTTTTGTTTCAAAAACATGGGGGGAAGGCAATGAGCAACAAAAGAAGAAATGACCCCATAATTAGAAAGAAAATTGTACAAAGTACAAGAAAATTACCTGAAAATTTGTGTAAAAACACTTTCTTGTGCTGAAAGCAGCACAAGAAAGTGTTGCTCCAGGTTTCAAAGGGTTACCTTGTGGTAGAGTTTTATTTACAATGTGGTATTATTAGTACTTTTACTGCAGTTAAAGATCTGAATACTTCGTCTGCCACTGCCTATATGTCGAGCACGTACAGCAAACACTGCAGCTCATTGTACTGTGATCTCTCCTGCGCTGATCTACTTCAGCAAAGTGCCACCAAATACTCACTGACTCTCTCTCTTTGCAATAAACCCGACTCTGAGAAGTCAGGCGATGTGAAATAAAGAAAAGGAGCAAATTATTTGTGATTCAGAAGCAGCTATACAAATTGACAAAACTATGCTTAAACTTTTCCTGAAGCTATGCTGAGCAGTCAGTGGTAATACGCCGTCCATTCATCAGAAATAGTAAAGGTTGCTGTAAATGTAAGGCAGGAGTAGAGCTGAGCAATATGGCTTTAAAATAATATCACAATATTTTTAGGCTATATTGTGATACACAGATCACGCCTGACAAGTGCAACTCGTCATGTTGAATTGGTACTAAAAGGAAGTATGAACTTGTACATTAGAGCTAGTTCACCCAGAGAGCCTGCAGCACTCCATCATACTCACGTTTTTGTTACTAATTTGATTCACTTTCTACTATGTTATCCTCATTTATTTGCCTGTTTGAGCAGCAGCACTCACTCTCAAAGTCGATCTTCTCCACGATGTTCTTGGGCTTGACGCTCTCCTCCTGGTTGAAGATGAAGATTTGTCCCTCCTCGTTCTCTGTCCAGCCGTACTTATTCATCCACACCTTCACCTGCGTGTCTGGACAAACGGACGGAGACAGTCGGCTTAAAGGTTCACTCAGGCTTATTCCTGCATCATTTTCGTTGACCAGAGATGGATTTAACTTATTAAGATTTGGTTCATTGATCACTCTGGCAGGTTCTTACCCAGCGGGTCTCCCAGCATCTCGGCCAGTAACCGGTGCTCGATGGTCTGGTAGGTGATGCCCACGACATGGCAGATGACTGAAGAGGAAGATCAATTAGACAACAGACGATGGTGATCGTGCTTAAACAAGTTTAATAAGCATTCTATCAGTTTGAGCGTGCTTTTTTCATATTTACTGTCAGAGCTTAATGTCCACTGCGGAGAGTCAGGGGATGATACTCACACTTGCGAACAGAGTCCTCAAAGCCAGTGATGCCGTCGATGAGCTCTCTGTTCTCCTCGAGACTCGTCTGTCAGAAAGACGAGGAAAAGGTCACGATTTAGTGACAACAAGACAGCAAACGGTTTCGCAAGTTTGGAAAAATTGAAAAGAACAAAAAGGTCTCAGAACAAGACGGACAGAGATGTTGCAAGAAAGGTGTATAATGACGGATGAGTCAGCGATATAAAGCCTGGATCATTTCTGTTCGTTAATCCCGGCAGGATTTCCCACACCCTCATTTCTTTGTGGCAGCCCGCCATGATGAAAACATCTGCAGCCAGGTGTTGTTGTTTTATTTTTGGAGCTAAACTGGAATATATACCATTCTGTTACATATTACACCACATTGTTGGAGTGCAGAGCACACTCTGGGCACAGACAGAGCAGCCAAATGCAGTGAAAGTGAAACTTAACCATTGAATTGTGCTGTGCTTTTATTGTGATCAGCTTTGACCGAATCAAGTGATCAATTCCCCACCGTGCAACTCAAACTCCTCAAACTGCTGCTGAGGAAAAAAGGAACTCATGAAGAGCTCTGCCTGTGCTGTGTTAATGGACCGGCAAAAATGTCCAAATTTAGAGAGGGGACACAGAATGATGGAAAAGGGACACACACACTAACATGAAATTTAAAAAAAACAAAACAAAAAAAAAACGGGAAGCTTCCGCACAAATCATCTAAGAAATTGTGTGCAATCTGTCTAATAATCTTACATGGTCTTTATGTTTCTCTATAGAGTCATTTAGTG
This sequence comes from Plectropomus leopardus, assembly GCF_008729295.1. NCBI lineage: Eukaryota > Metazoa > Chordata > Actinopteri > Perciformes > Serranidae > Plectropomus > Plectropomus leopardus. The sequence goes on along the minus strand of NW_024625725.1, from coordinate 3,192 downwards.
TGTGTGTGTGTGTGTGTGTGTGTGTGTGTGTGTGGCGTACCCAGAAGCTCTGGAAGTGGCAGGTCTCCAGCAGGTTCCCCAGGTAGAGGATCTGTCTGATGGGACGTTCCTCTTGCTGCGACACTGTAGTCAAGGAAACTGCCCCGACCCCAAGACAGAGCCCACCTGCCCCCCCCTCCTCCTTACTGAACAAATCCCAAACTCATCTTAAAACACGCCTCATAAAACTTCACAGAAACAAAACAAACTGTAAAAAGCTCAGTAGCAGTATTTTCTGTTCTGTTTCTGCAATAAGGGAAAAAACTACTTAGTCCATGCAAACGTCGTCAGTGAGACATTAAACTCCTCACATATTTGTGAACTGCAGCTGAAAAGAGTCCAACGGTCAGCTGACATCAGAGCGATGAAACAGCACCAAAAGGATACGTGTGTCTGGTCGATCATACACTTGCAGAGCGTGAAGTCGGTGTGCGGCAGGTTGGTCAGAGCCTTCAGCAGAATCTGTGACGTCACCTGAGTCTGGAAGTATGCTGGATTGAACTGGTACCTGCAGAGGTAGAGACTTTATTTACATCACTTTGCCTAAATCATCTGAAGAACTTTTTTGTGGTCTGAGGCGACACAAACATTTATATCAGGGTTATGAAATGTTTTTTTAGTCCTTGCTTCGGGGAACGAGAATCACTGAAAACCTACAGAAGTCTGACAAAACAGCCAAACACAATTCTTTATTTTTCATGCGAATAAAACACATTAGGCGGTTTTCCGTTACAGATTTGCGCAAAGGTTGAGCGCTATTTATAAAATGTCGATAAAACACAACTGCGAGATGACTGCATTCCCATAGACTCGTATTATGCGACTTCTCCTCTGGTGATAACATTCAAGAAGCATGGCGATGGATGTTCAAATCTTGAACAGGTTTATTTCTATTGCAGCCACCACACCAGCCGTCAGTATTTCCAATCGAAGGAGTCGAGGTGTGTTATACGAGCGATAATGGAAAGGGGAGCCCCTTATATGTATGAGCAGCCACGTATGAGGGATTTCTGGGAGGTGATAGTCCACAATTTCACAGAGGAACTGTGGATTCAAGACTTCCGGATGATCTGCTGACCTTTGGAAGAGTTATGTGATGCAATAACAGCTCTTGTAGCTCCTGCTGCGTCATGAGGGAGCCAGTTCCTACTGACAAGCACATAGTCATAGTATCATGACCTTTAAAAGCTAAAAAAAGTGTTTCCATTGCAGTTTTGCAAAATATGGCTTTTTAAAATTGCCTGAGATTCCACCTCATGAGAGTGTAAAAACTTTTTTTCCGTTGTAATAAATGGGAGTTTTTTCAAAAACTGATGTGTTTCCATCAGGGCAAATTTTACATTTGCAATTTCAGTTTGTGCAATTTGAGGGTTAATGGAAACCTGCCAACTGTCACAAGGCAAAACAAACAACAAGATATGAACTCAAGTAGAAAACCAATTGTTCCCCCATCCAAAAGGATTTCCTCCACCATGATGCCGCCTTTGACAGTTGACATGATGATTTTTAAAAAAGACTTAAGATAATTCGCAGGGTGAGGGGCTGATTAGATACATTTTTTCCTGCATCAGCAAACATTATTTTCCTGTATCTGAATGGGGACTGGTGTTTACGTACAGCTTCAGGACAGCCAAGTTGGCCTCCAGGTCGTAGGCGTTTTCTTTAGCTTGTGTCTCCACGTAGCGCTCCAAGGTTGCGAGGTTTTCTGGGTTGTACCTGTGAGGAGAGAGGAGAGAATCACCTGTGAATGAAGTGTGCAGTAATCAGTGTTTCTCTGTAGTGGATGAGTTATTTTTCACTGCAGGTCAGACAATATCAGCCCCTTGTTATCAGCACATTTGGTGAAATGTTTCGAAGGGCAGTAACTGTCTTAACCACTTAGTTGTCCATATTTAATCAATATCATATTGATATCTGATTTCTGCAATATTTGAGTGTAATTACACAATACAGTATGCACAACATTATTGATCATATTTGAATTCATGATACATATTATTGTATTTTATATTATGATAGTTTATTATTGTACTATTTACACTGTTATATTATTTTAGTAGTCATGACTCAATATTTTATATAAGTTTATAAATGAAATTTATTAAATTATCAGATAAATTTATAGATAGATAGAGATATATGAAGATATTTATATTCATATGAACAGCAGAAGTCAAATGCAAAATTAAAATAGCAATAAAATAATACTGCATTATATAATAATAATCATCATCATCATCATCATCTTCATCACTCAGTAAATACATTGATATGTCATTAAATGTGTCATAAATAAATGTTGGCATTAATTATTTATAAAATGTGACATAATTGCTGTTTTACTTTGGTTCCTTATTTATGGAACTTTGAATTAATTTCCCTATTTATTTATTTCCAGTTTTCCCTTTTACTTATTTATAGCATATTACTTCTTAAATTCATTTTTGATTTTGGCAGTTTCCGTCCTCCATATGTTTATACTACACACAGACAGCAGGTATTATTATTATTAAGAACATAAATAGTAGAAGTATTAGTGTTACAAGGCTGGGTTAAAATAATCAATACAAAAGATTCAAATCGATCTTCACATGAAAAACACCCAAAATCGAGCCGTCAATACCGGTCTTCTTCCCTATCGTACATCAATGAGTCCTGTCAACGTCTCACATCTGATTAGTCCAGCTTTGTTGGCCGTGTTTTTGACTGTTATGTCCTCTTGTATGTGTGTATGTGACAGTAGTGCGACTCAGTGGAGTTTAATTCCTTATATTTGTACTCAGACTTTGTAAATGAAAGCTGAAAGATAAACGTTAGCTTCAAACGTTAGCCAGCAGGCTAAGCTACAGTTAGCTCGTTAGCCAGGATATTGATCAGCTAAAATCATCCAAACCTGTCGATTCCCCGCAGGAGCTTCCCCACGTTCGCCCTCATCTGCTCGAAAGACATTTGGTCCAAACTTGTGCAGCAAAATTTAGGCCAAAAAACCAAATTAAATCCGCACGTGGGCCGAAAAGTGGAAAACGAACAGGGGCGGAGGGAGAAAAGAGTCGGACCGGAAAGACCGATGCACCGGCGGAACTTTTTCTTCTTCTGAGGTTTTAGTGGCGGGCTACAAATCAATTTTAAAGGGGCGTGTCGCCGCCTGCGGTA
>NW_024625724.1:0-1473 GCF_008729295.1 Plectropomus leopardus | reverse complement strand
TCTGCACAAGGGTAACTATTCTTATTATTATTATTATTATTATTATTATTATTATCATCGTCGTCATCATAATCATCATCATCATCATCACTACAATATTTACTCTGCTTTCTTTCTCAGCTGTTTGGTAACACTAAATTAAGGACTGTAAAATAAAAATGTGGAAAACGGATAAGATAATATAAATTTATGTTAATTCCTACAATAAAACATATTCAAAATAAAATAAAAAAAAACCCACAATGCATGTTTATATGCTTTGATGGCTGTGGGGTCAAAGATTGCAGTTTGAATGAGTTTCGATGGCTATTTTATTTTGCATTTAACAGTATGAATATAACAATGTTGTGTATTTTAGACTTATTCAAGGATCTGAGCTGGAAATTCAAAAATAAATAAAAAAAACGCACTTACAGAGGAATACCATATGCATGCACACAGCCAAAAATGTAAAATAAATAAATAAAAAAATACATAAAACAAAATAATAACATGTAAGAATGATACGCGCTAGCTAGCTAGCTAGCTCAACCGTCCCGGCTGAAAGCAGCAGCTCGGTTTGGCTTCGACACTTGACATTTACCTCACGTTTACTCGACATAACTGAAAGTTAAAACGTGTTAACGTTGTCGTGAGTTTCGCGGTGCTTCGTGAATCAGGTTATCGGTTTTTAACGGCTGCTGGTGACCTTCCGAAAACCGGACGCGGAGCCGCCGCTTCCTTTAAAAACTCTTCCTTCACACACGCAGCTTCGCGACGTGCTCACCTTACTCCCGCTCCCCTGCTCTTCTCCCGCCATCGTGTCGCTGTCTTTGTCTCCCTGAGCAAAGTTCACGCGGAATTTAACCTAAAAAACGTCCTGTAACAAACATTTTCGTAACCATATTGCCGTTTGCGCATGCGCTTTGGCTAGCGAATGGGTCCGTCCGCTGTTAGTCGCCGACTTGAAACGAGCAAAGAGCTGATGCGTAGTTCCGGGATAAATACTGATATTAGGTAAATTCTATAAACATAAATGAACGATTTTAAAAGTTCTTCTACACATTTTTTTCTAGTTTGGAAAAAAATATATAGAAAAATGTAAACACACACACACTATTTTAAGTCTAAGGGACTATTTCAAATGCTCACTGAGCCCAGAATCCAGGCAGGTTTAAAGGTTTTATTTATGTTGTTATTTATTATCATACTTATATATTTATACCAATGCCCAAAACTGTTGAAACAGAAATTATTGTCAAATATCAAATGTCAACATTCGTTTCATATCAAATCTTGCAAATAAATAAACCACAAACCAAATCCTGTAAAAACATGGAATTCTGTGCTCCTGCATGTGTGACAATAGTGGAAAAAAAAAACATTTTTTTTATACTATAAAAAGAAAAGGAGAAAAAAAAGTTATTTGTGGTGAGGGGAGGGCTATGCATTTTCCCCAGTCAATCAGCTAAAAGCCATGGAAAATAGTTTTGG
>NW_024625723.1:0-2410 GCF_008729295.1 Plectropomus leopardus | reverse complement strand
CATCAAAGATGCTAAAAATAATATAAGAGGATGACATGACATCAGTGGGGATCAAACAAAAGAAAGAAGATAAAAGCAGATGAATGAGAGATTAGATTAACAAGTAAATAAATAAAAAATAAAGAGATGGTAAAAACAGGACATTAGAAGGATAAGGAACAGATAATTGGAGTAAGAGCATCAAAATGAATAGAGAATGAGAGATAAAAAAAAATGAATAAGTGAAGGTGACATCACATAAAAGCAAGTCTGTAAAAAGGAGTGATTTAACCCTTTGAAACCTGAACAAATTAGCTTGAGTTCCTTCAAAAACATGAGGAAAAGGCAATGACTAGCTTAGGAAGAATGTTCCAAAAATTTGCCGAAAAAATACAAGAAAATAAGGACATGATTTTAAAAGTACTTAAAAATAATAACTCTGTAAAAACAATTTTAAATATATAATTAGGTAAATTATAAATATGGTTGTGAGGACATTTTTCTCGAGCTTTTTTTTTTTTTTTTTTTTTTAATTGCAAGACAGTTCTTGCCAAGTTGAAAATTTACCTTTTTCCCATGTTTTTAAAAGAAAGCAAAGCTCAGATTTTGACAATTTAAATACTTGTAAAGGCATCTAAATGTAGCACATGAAAAGTGATGTCAATCCAGGTTTCAAAGGGTTAAAAGATGTATCTGATTTTGCACCCTGAGCACCCTTTTTTGTTCTCATTGTGTAAATATTAGGGGTCCACAGATTAACGGCCTGGCCGATTATTGGGCTGCTATTTGGCATTTTGACGATTATCGGTTTTGGCAATTTATTTTAATGACTGCAGATAAAATGAATAAATAAAAAAGCGCAAAGAAAGTGTCAGCATGGGAGGAACTTCTACTTTGTGAAACCTCAGGGAGCTATTTTTATTTATTAATTTTTTATTAAAATTTTCAGTTAAAAAAAAAGCATTTACCAAAGCTTTGTGTTGCAGTTTGTTATATTCCAAATTCTAAATATTGACAGAAACATTTTCATTTTTTATTCATATCGGTTCTAAATGTTAGTTATCAGTCTCATTAACTTGCTAATAAACAGCATTGGTACTGGTCGTGAAAAACAAATATTGGTCGACTCTGTAAATATTTAAGAGCACCAAGTGTCAACCCTACAATATCATTGTAATATTGATATCAAGGTTTTCAGGTAAAAATATTGTGATATTTGATTTTCTCCATGTCACCATGAGAGGCCATCAGAGGCCACTCCAGCTGAGTCCCTTTGACTCCACACAGGGTCCTGGAGTGATGATGAGGTTATCTGACCTGATGAGTCTCAGCCAGTGATCCCGGCTGAGAGAGGGACACTGACCAGATGCAGTGACAAGACACGCAAATGAGCCCTCAACACTTCCTGAGAGGTGTTGTCACAAAAGCAGAGCACAAGTCTGAGCTTGAGGGAGGAGAAACAAGGTGGCTGAATACACCTTTAGCCCACAGTGTGCAGATAAGGCTGGCTAAAAAAAAAAAAGAGAGTTATAAACATCTCCTCTCCTCTCTGCTTATGATAAGGTATGCAGGGAGCAGGGGTTGCGAAATCCTCTGGCTGCAGGGTTTACAGATAGACTCCTGCGGTTGTCTCAAGATTACTTAACCCAGGCCTGCCGTGGAAAAACAGGAGTCCCGTGTACATATCGTGTCGAAAACAACAGCAGGGCAGCTTACTCTTTAGGTATTTTTTGTAATGACCCAGAGGGCTCTACTTGTGTCAGCTGTCAACTTACCCAAAGATCTGTTCCCCAGTCCATGTCTGCAAAAAAGCTCAAATGTTTGAGGAAGAACAGGAATCCTTGTCAAAGAAAGAAACAACCAGGTGGTGCAAGGAGGAGGAAAAGCCAGATAAAAACTCCTCTTGGTAGAAAAGAGTCCTCAAAACTTTGAGTCTCGAAAGCGGAGATGGCGGAGGAAATGTTTGGAGGAAGTCTACGCCTTCTCCTTGGCACGGACACGGTCGTCCTGTTTCTTCCAGCCAGCGAGAGAAAAAAATATGTTCAGGCGCTTTTTCCTGAAACAAGTTTGGGTCCCTGAGAGAGACAGAGGAGGGGGGGAGCAGAGGAGGGAGGAGGAGCGGTGGGAAACCCTTCCAGCAGCGTCTGTTTGTTTTATCTTAAAGGAGCAGCTTGAGGGGATTTTCCTCATAAATTTGCGCCGGAATTTTTCAAAAAATATATCGCACCTAAGAAGATAAACTAAAGTTAATAATTAACTATGTCGCACAATTGTCGTGGATAAATCAACGCCCTCTAAAATATTTGTAACCCCCTGCTGATGTCTGATTGACTCTGCAGTGTCTATTAAAACCAATGCACACCTATTAAGTAGTTCCGGTGAAAGGGTTGACTCACCGTTCTAAATCAGTGCGCTAGCTATGAGTAACCAG
>NW_024625722.1:0-2538 GCF_008729295.1 Plectropomus leopardus | reverse complement strand
AATAAAAATAAATATAAATAAAAGAATACTGAGCTGTAATATGGGTAATTGACTTACGTATGCAGGGCCTCAGAGGGGACTTGCCCTGTTTGTATCCCGGGGCACAGCGGTTGCACCTGAGGCCGGTCACCCCTTCTCGACACAGACACTGACCCGATGTCTGGTTACACCAGCGACCCACTGCCCCCAAAGGATGACACTGACATGCTGAAAAAGACAAAGAATACCAAAGAAGTGATGTTATGATGTTGTACTTTTTTGTAGTTTATCAGCAAAAACTGATGTGTTGTTTGTTTTTTTGGCCTTCCAGAGGCAGGAGAACAAGTGGAAAAATGTAGTCGCTGTAGTGATGTGTTAACAAATGATAGCATTTATTTGACGTTGCATCTTTCTCCATCTAGGATATGATGTTGAGGAATAGACAAAAGTGTTTTTGCTGGACATTATGATGTCCTTTGACCTTTTGGGTACAAAATGTCATAATTTTGTCCAATTAGACATTTGTTTGAAATTTTGTCATAATTAGTGTATGAAGTTATGGCCAAAAACATTCATCAGCAAATTCTAATCAGTTCATTGTTCAGTTCAGCCAAATCTGAAAAAACTCGTTCAAGGCCTAATGAGATATTGTGTTGTTGAGAATGAGATGGATTCAAGGTCAAGGTGACCTTGACCTTTTACCCCACCAAATTTTAAACAGTTGCTTGTTAAGCCTAAGAGAGCAATTGTATCAAATCTGAAAATAATCCCAAGGTTTTCTTGAGATATTAAGTTCAAAATAATGAAAAAAATTGTGAGTTCACAGTGACCTTGACCTTTGACCACTTAATTTTAATTCATTCATCTTTGAGTCCACTGAAACATTTATGTCAAATTTGGAGAAATTCCCTCAAGGTGTTCTTCAGATAAAGTGCAAACAAGATTGAGAGAGACGAGAACACAGTGACCTCGAGGTTTGACCAACAAAATCTGATCATTTCATCCTTTAGTCCAACGTGTTGTTTGTGCCAAATTTTAACCAAAAAAAAAATTTTTTTTAATCCTTTTAAGCCATTCAGGAATGAAAGCGATGCAAGGTCACACTGACCTTTGACCACCAAAATCGATGCATTCATTCATGAGTCAAACTGAACGTTTGTGCCAAAATTGAGGACAATCTTCTCAAAGCATTCTGGAGAAATTGGGTCTCAAGAATTAAATAGATGCAATTTCACAGATATTTGACCTATGACCTACAAAAATGGATCAGTTTATCCTTGAGTCCAAGTGAACATTTGTGCTAAATTCGAAGACATTTCCTCACAGAGTTCTTTAGATATCATGTCCACAAGAATGGGACGTTTCTGCTCGTAGAAGACCGTAGTTATACTGGGAATCTTTCACGTGCCGATGATTTATCGGTATGAATATAAAACTGGACACAAGTCGTATTTTCTTGTCCTCTCGGCTTTGTGGAGAAGAGTTGAGTTGTGCAACAGGATGAAGATATGCGAAACAAAACCTCGTGTTAAACTGTGACTGATGCACAAAGGACAGTAAACAGGATTAAGAAGACCATCCATCAGTGACGGCACCCAGGTTTAATCCTGTTTGACAGCATCCGTCCTGAGGGAATGTCCTTGAGCAAAGACACCGTAAAAGCTATTTTCTAGCAGCTTTGTTGGGTAAACAAAGACAAATCCCTCTCAACCGAATCTCACAAATTCATTATTCTCGTTCATTATTCCACTATTGTTGCCTGTTGCGATGCAATATAACGATTACCGCCTGGATTTGCTTCGGTTTACGCTGCAAAGCTTTTTATTTACACGGTTATCACAGCGTAAGACCCGATGAGAGAAGACAGATAGCGAGAGGAAGCCACACTTCAGCAGCTCTGCTCACACTCCTAAAATATTTACACGAATCCTTACAGTGAGTCCAAACAACCCGCCTGGAGAAAATGAGTAATTGGGCTCTGAAGGGGTAACTCTGTGAAATAAAGCATCGGTAAATTAAAGCGGGGACGTGAGACGGTGCGGCGGAGGATATGAATTTGCGGTTTGCTTTTGTTCCACGCTTAAAAAGTGATAAAATATAAAGAAGTTTTATCATAGCTGATATTTTTCAACCCTGCACGCGTGTCAAGCTCAAAGAGAGCCCATTAACTTTGGATATATTAGGCCCGTGGTCAAGCCTCCAGATGCCAGAGTGTCACAGTCACTTAGGACATGTGACCAGTCAAAGGTCAGGGGTCGCGGCACATGCCAGCCGGCGGTAACGACGGGGATACAGGTGGCAGCTCAGCGGGGTTTGTGTGTGTTTTTTGTGCACTAACAGGAATAGCTGCCCGCTCTCACAATGTAACCACCCCATAAACACTTATGTACGCAGACAGAGCGAGCGCGTAAACACACACACAGACAGTCGGACATAAACGCCGTCTCTCAAACTGTGATTCGCTTTTTCATCCTCCAGGAATGCACGGTTAGTTATTTAAAATATTCAGCCACAAATACACAAACGAGAATACACTTCCTTCTTATTAAAGGAATACTC
>NW_024625721.1:0-1213 GCF_008729295.1 Plectropomus leopardus | reverse complement strand
TATCGTCTTTTGGACATTTTTCCTTATATTTTGGATAAAACCCCAACACCCTTTTTAATTTTATTTTTCTACCTTTTTTATTGGGATATTCAAAGTTAACATGAAACTTAAAATGGCATTTCTGATACCAGTATATTAAAAAATAAACACTGTTTGGCAAAATAAGGAAATAACTTGTCACACATGTTTAGCATCGCAAACAAGTTTCCCTTTTTTTCACAGACAAACTTTTATTATTAAAAAAATGAGAAAAAAACATTTTTACCTTTTTTAAAACCATGTTCAGGTCATTTGTGGAATATTTCTTTCCAGTTGGGTCAAAACCTTTCCACCATGGTTTGTTTTTTTTTTTTCAAAGAAATTCAACCAATTTCTTCTGGTCTTAAAGGGTTAAATTATGAAAGTAAAAAGGTGCTTTTAGTAATGTTTTATTTTTTCCAAATCTGCTTTTTAAGTTTTTGGTTTTGGGGGGTTTTATCTGCTCATTTATCACTACTCACCGTCTAGTTAATGTTATTTTTTTTTCTTTTTTTTTAATTAATTTATTTTTTTGCAGCGTCTCATCTGTTTTTCTGTCCTCCGTCAGATGTGATTCGCTCGATCCGTGACCCGGAGAAGCCCAACACCCTGGAGGAGCTGGACGTGGTGACGGAGCAGTGCGTGGAGGTGCAGGAGCTCGGAGAGGACGAGTACCTCATCGTCATCAGGTTTTCTCCCACCGTCCCTCACTGCTCGCTCGCCACGCTGATCGGTGAGTCGCTCCGCCTCCAAACGTGCCTGTTTATGTTTGTAAAAAGCGTTCACGCGCGCAGGTGTCGGCGGCGACGTCCTGCCTGTTTCTGTTCCGAGTTTCGGGGTTTATTTTGATCGTTGCAGACGCTCCGGACGGTTCAGCGAATGCTGCGATTTCAAGTGAGTTCAGAAAACAAGGAAACAAAAAGACTTTTTGGAGTCTCGCTGTTGACCGTCGTCTTCCCCGATGTTTGAGCTTGATGTCCTTAAAGATCTTACAAAAGAGCAGCTTTAGAAAAAATGACCCAAAACCTAGAAAAAAAAAGTAACGAGAGAAAGAAAATGATCTGAGAATTAGAAACAAATGAACCAAAAATAACTAAATAAACAGATAAATGAATGAATAAAGAGATAAATAAAAAAAAATGAATAAATAAATAAGAACACAACAAAAGACACAACACGAAAAAAGTGCTTAAAA
>NW_024625720.1:0-1885 GCF_008729295.1 Plectropomus leopardus | reverse complement strand
CTCGAGGGTCACGGTGGGATCAACATACTCCCACCAGTGTTTGCCGTCTGTGGACACGGGAATCTCCCAGTTGGACCATTTGCAGGCGAGATGGATGCACACGCAGGCCACAACCGGCGGACTATACTGCAGGCAGAATGTGGTCAAGTGCAGACTACGTGGCAGGATACATCCCAGAAGGCCAGAAAAAACAGAAACAGAAAAAAAGAGAGTAGAGAGAGAGAGCAGACATGTTGAGTTAGAGGATTGTACGCAATGCAAATGATATGAAAACACACAGCGCCACACAGAAATAGTCTCAGGTTTTACAGTGAACTGTGAATATACCTGTTAGTGGCCATGAAGTATGACGTTTGAGCCAGATCCTTACTCGCTGGAACAACAATAGAACAAAGAAACACACTTAAAACCTGCAAGTAGGCAATTTAGCTAGCAAACTTCCTCTCATGCGGAGATGTGCAAACAGATCTTTGCAAAATTGAAGAGTTGATGCTCACCTCTGACGAGCTGCGTGCACTTGACGACATGAGTATGTGGATGGTCGATGGTGATTTCAAACGCTGTAATCAAAAAAAAAAGGGACAAAAAGAGACAGCTCGGTAAGTAAAAACGTCAAATTAACATATACAACATGTAGATTTAATTCAATTACTCAAGTCTCTGAAAAACAGAAAATGAACATGGTTATAGCAAACACATGATGATGAATATCACTTTTCACGGGATCTTCCAATAACATCCTGGATGGCGTGAAAACAACAGATGAATGTGACATTTTTGAGTAATTTCCCATCTTTGATGCACGACACTGAATCTCGTTATAAAAAATAAATAAAAACTAGGGGTCGACTGATATTGGTTTTTCAGAGTCAATACCGATACATATTAGAAGTAGGTAATGAGACCGATAATGAATATGCATTTACAATAGAAATGAATATATTTTGGTCAATATTTAGAATTTTGAATATATCAAACTCCAACACAAAACTTTGTTTGAATGCCTACAACAAATATTCAATCAAAACTGAAACGTTTATCATCATATAGAGGAAATTCCCAGCAACTCTTTAAAAAACATATTTTTTTAATTTTATTTTTTTATTTAAAATTTCACTTGACTTTTAAAAAAAGTTCCTCCCATGCTGACACTTTCTTCTTACTTACTCTCTTACTAAAATACCGATACAGATCATCAGCAAAATCCAAAATCTTGGTCGCAAAAATCGGCCAGGCTGATAATCTGTCGAGCCCTACTTTAAACCAAAGCCGCTGTTATCTTCTTTCACTGCCTAGAAGCTTAAAAATGTAAAAAAAAAAAAAGGATTAAGCCAATTATATAAAAGTCATTGTTCATGATGCAACGATTCGTCCTCAAACAAGTAACTTAAAAATATGTAGATGAGAAAGAAGAGAAAAATGTAAAAAGTTATGGACATAAGGGAAACAAAAGTGAAACACAGTAACACAACAGTGAGTAAAAGCCGCTAATATGAAGCGTGAGTGTCGCTCTCCTGTGCTGCTAACTGCATTTAGGCTTTCTGTGGACAAAAGTGAAACAAGTTAGCACTTTTTCTTTTTAATCTTTTCTGGAGGGAAATGAAGGAACCCAGTTCTTCCTTCCCAACTTACCCAAGGTCTGGAGTATTATGCTCTCAAGAATGACCAGGTCTTGGGCTTGTTGCAGGTAGGCCTGAGGTTGAGAGGACAGGCACGTTACTCACTGAGAGGCCTTTCCAAACACAGCAAACCCACCTTTCATGAAGAGCTGACGAAGCCTCACAGATAAGTATGGAGACACAGTGAGCACAGACGCGTTTGTTTCACAGTTGCTAAACATCACATGAGCTGGCCGAATGAAAACCTACAAAGACACCGGGACGCA
>NW_024625719.1:0-4800 GCF_008729295.1 Plectropomus leopardus | reverse complement strand
TATTCTGTTTTGCATTGGGTGTATGTTAGTGCTCCAGCAGCATGCAGTTGCTCACTCAGCTCTAGCTGCATTGAGAGACAAATCCTGGTGCAGGAGTTCACTCTTTTAACTAATTTATGCGGCCAATTTTTATGTATTTATGGCACTTAATTCTTAAGAAAAAAAATCTAACAAAACCAAACTTTTTATTCCAGGCTATTTGAGGCCCACACTCCTATCTGAGCCCTGGGTAAATACTTCCACTTTCTCCAGCCAGCTACAGCGCCCTGCTTATCAGCCAACATATGAAGCTACATCCACGAGAACCTAATATTGGCTGCGTGAGACTGATCAGGATTTGGTGTCTACTTCACAATATTTGAGCAGTTTATGTTTACCTAACAACACAGCTCCTATCATGTTCCTCTTTTAAAGAAGCAGACAGCCAACTGCCTTTTCACAATAATATTAAGCAATCAGAGATACAATCTCTGACAGTAATTCAGTTATTGCTCAATAGTGTTGTGTTAAGTTCTGGTACCACTTTATCAGTAAACGTACAGTACTTTATAAATGGATAATCACCTCGAGTCTATTAGCAAGCGGTTATCTGGGAATCAAGGTCATGTCCTTGGTATTTCACATCAATGTCTGAGTCTCCTAAAGTGAAATCTACATTATGTAACTGACAGTTAGTCTACCAAATGAACCCTCAAAGGTCTTTAGATTTTATCTTTAGTCTTTAGTCCACAGCTATGTTGGCAGTGTTCATAATACTAACATGCCAATGCTAAGTATAGTAAGCTGAGTGTAATAACGGTTTTAAATAAAAGTAAAGGGCAGATTTGAATTTTGACCTGATTATGACAGAAGATTAGGCCAAAAGTTAGGGGACACACACCCAGCCGACCACTAAAGTTGTTAGAATATATTTGCTTGAATTTAGGTTGTGACGTTGGGTGACCAAAATACAATGTCAGTAAAACTTTACCTAATGCCAATATTGAAAATGTCTTCAGCCTGATTTTCATTCTGACCAAATTTTAACATCTGTCCGACAGAAGAGTCCAAACTCTTTCTGACATCATCATCCAGTGTCAGCTGGCTACAAATTATGGCAATCCATCTAAGAGTCGTTGAGATATTTTACTCAAACCATGAAAGTCAACCTCACAGTGGCCCTAGAGGAAAAGTTAGGGGATCACCAAAGTCATCAGGATTCAATCTCTGGGAACTTTGAGTGTGTTTACCAAAATTCATGGCAATCCAATGAATAGTTGTCAAGATATTTCATTCTGAACCAAAGTGGTGAGACTAACCAACACACTGATATCATTACCTGAGCTGTGCTGTGAGACTGGGTGAAAAATCAAAGGCTGTTCATCTGGTGTTGGCTGACATACTGAGGTTTTAATTCCAGTTTGACTTCGGTGTCTGTAAAGATCCTGTGCTACATTCCTGACCATTACACAGAGGTTAAACAGTGTACTGATAGCTGTGATAAAAGCACTTCCTAAAATGTTGAGCTACTCAGAATATTAACTTTTTTTTTAATGTCTACTTACAACTCAATACTTTTTGTCTATGTAGGAAAATAGCTGGTCAGAGGTTAATGATTGAGGATCCACAAATAGTCATCCCTGAAACAAAGCCCTTAATAATTGTGACTTTTTGCTGCCGTGGGGTTTTACTTGAGGTGACGTCAGCTGCTCGTGGTTGCAGATTCAATGTAAATTTTGTTTCCTGACTCTAAATATGGGTTCAGCTGTGCTCGATGAAGACGGAAGTGAGCTGTTGAGTCACACAGTGAATGCAGAAGAGGAAGAGTGAATCCATTGTATTTATGCCCTTATATGTTTGGTTGATGTTGGACTGTATTTCTGTGTTTTGTGTCGGCATATTCATGTGGAGACAGATGTGGCAGTACGGGAGTTTGTGTGACTATGTCAGGAAATGTGTTTGACATACATGGAACAGGGAACACAACGCTGATGCCCCACATGTCACCAAGTTAAAATGACCTTTTTCCTAATCTCTCAATTTTCTGGTGCTTTTGAGTAATAAAGGGTAAAGGTAAGGTCGGCATGAGGCCGCGATCTGATGACAAAGAGTCACATTATTGACACGCAATGGCTTAACTTCCTGTCCCACAAACAATACGACTTCCTGCCCACCAAGATCTAAACAAGACTCTACATGTCTTTTCATGTCATTTAGCCGCTGTTGTAACTGTTGCTAATCTTCCATGGTTCCATGGTTTTGCTGTTAAATTCAAAATCAATACTGAACTTATCTGATTCTTACATGTACATCTCATGTCATCCTTACATTATGTATATTTCTTCCTCAGTGAATTACAACTGTAACATATAGATGGAGGGAGTAGATTTTTGTTTCTTTTACTTTGGCTGTGCCATAGGGACTTCTCTTTGTTTGTTTTTTTTCGATTGGTTAGTTTTTTTGTTTGCTTTCTTGATCTTTTCTATTTGTGTTGATTCTCATACAATGGAAAAACTTCAATAAAAAAAACTAACAACTTAAAAAAATATTGAATAAAATCAATATTTGTGGCAACTCCCGCAATTTCAAGACCAGTCCGAATTTTAAAACAATGATAACAGTCTAAAAATAAATAATAAAAAACGTAAATGTCAGGATACAAAGATGTAGTCGTCCATGTATCTTTTCTTGAGGTTTTCCACGATGGCATCCTCATTGATCTTGGACAGCAGGACCATGTCGTCCACTCCGCTTTGCTTCACATTTTGACTCTGCCAGTGGTACTTCGCCTAATTCACACACCAGAGAGACAAAGACAGTAAGTCAATATGTGGATGAATAATTATTTCTCCTATGGACACATAGGAGACTAATTATATTAAACTAATGGAGTGCTTCAGGGATGACGTTTTTCTGTAGGCTAACGTCTCCATCATCACCTTGGTTCCCTCGTCAAAATGCCAAATGGTATCTCTGATCTCTGGATTTTGGATCATTGCAGAAAACAAGCTCCTTGGTAAACAAACGTTTATGATACTTTTGTTCAGCAAGATATTCCTCAAAAATGAAAACTACTTTGAAGCTAAATGCAATTGCCAAAAATATAAAGCTCAGACTACACCACATGACTTAACATCACCACCACAACAAGGCCGGTGTGGTGACCTTCTCTGCCCTCATTTAGCTTCTTATTAGCAACTGCCTTTTCTCACACATATGAGTTTTAAATTTCATCAGGGGGGTATTTACTGATATTTTTAATAGAACAATCATAAAAGTCTCTCAAGCTTGTGTTAACCACAGACCAGCTCAGGACCTGTGCAGTTCAAACTCAGTGACTGTGAGACGAGTGGGTGTGCCAAAATGCCAACTCATTTATGGGTTTTAGGACTAATTCCAACGCTACTCTGTAAACAACTACTCAAAAAGCATGCAGAAAGAAAGAAAGAAAGAAACAAACAAACAAACAAAGAGAAGTACTGGGTAGTAGGTAGGTAGGTAAAAAGATCAAACAAGAAATATAAAGAAAACTTAAGAAACAAACAGACAAAAAACATAGACAGGAACAAACAAGCTATATGAAGATGAAAACAAACACAACAACAAATAAGCTAAAAGAAAGAACAAAATAAATAAAAAGCACTGGGGACTGCAGGGCACTTTGAGGAATCTAATAAATGACAAAGACGAGTTTGGCATCAGTACAGGCCTGTTTTAAAAACGTAGCCCACTGTGGTTGCCATTACAGGAAGCTGAGGCTGGTTGCCAAGCAACAGGTCACAAATGAGGGGAGCTCATTCTCTAATTTAGACATTTTTAGAGAAGCACAACCAAATTTTGTTTTGTGTGTGACATATAAGTAACACCAGATCACAAAAACGACGACGACTTTAACTTGATGATTGTGTTTTGAAACAATGTCTGCGCTATTTGGAGGATCGTGACAGTTTTTTGGTTGACACCCTCTTACAGAACCCTGAGGTGAACTCGGCTCCCGTTTCTTGGTTTTCCCTAAAAGACGCTGGTCTGTTTGATGTGTGAAGTCTTACAGGTCTTGTTGTTGGCACGGTGGTTGAGCTGTGGTCTGGGGCTTCGACTTACATGTACTTCTACACAGGTGAGCTTCACATGATACACCTCAGACCCCAAAAATAAAATCATACCATGACATTATAGAACAACAGAGCTGCAAAACCATAACAAACACCTTTAAACACCTGTATGTTTTTAGTGCGTTGTTATTAGTATCATAGGCATTCAACATCACCTAAAGCTGTCTAGAGCACAAGTTTGAAAGCTTAAGACATTTTATTTTTAGTTACAGTTCCAGTTTCAGTTACATCAAATCAATTATCCCTATTAAAGGACTTTTGATTTTGAAAATATATATATATTTTTTTAAAGCTGGTGTAACATGGAGCTCACAGATACCGCATAAGTCATACTAGGTTTTCAGGGAAATTTGTTTTTTTTATTTTATCTTTTTTAAACATGTCAATGAACGTCATGCAATTTACTGTAGCTTGAATTAGGTCTTGGCGTGAGTGGACACATAATAAACAGTACATGTGATATGTGTTATCATTTAGTGGGTAGTATTATTTCTAAATTTAAATATCTTGAGGGGAATTTCAGACTGAAGTCATGAGTGTAAATCTAATTAAAACTTGTCAAACCAAAAGCAACAAAGCCTTGTCATTTTTTCTGGGCTAAATTTTAGCTTACAACTAACAAATCCTAAAGACTTAAGGGATATATCTGGTTTTATGCTATAATATCCTTATAAATAAAGAAAATCCTTGAAAAGACCAAAACCAGCAG
>NW_024625718.1:0-1801 GCF_008729295.1 Plectropomus leopardus | reverse complement strand
ATATCTCCAGAATTATTCTATTCTGTGATTCATTTCAAATTTCGCCAAAATATAAACTGTTCGCATAAACTAACCAGCATGCAGAAAAAAAGTGATTTTTTTTTCCAACTTCATGATTTTGTCTTTAACTTTAAACTTTTAAACATCAAATGGTCAGTTTTTAAAGTCCAATATATATTTAAAAAAAAGAATAAAGCAAAGTCACAACCCAGCCACCCTCTGATAAATAATGAAAAAATAATGAACAGTCCTTTAGTAACAATTTACTAAGATTTTATATGCATAAAGTGGTTAAATTATTCAGTAAATTAACAGTAAAATTCTGCTTACATGTTCATGCAGCAGTAATAATAATCGAGTAATATAATATATAATTATAAACACTCACAGGGACCATGTTTCCTGAATTATGTTTTCTTTTTATACTGTTACTTAATTTCTCTAATAATACTGCTAAATGTGACATTTTACCATTTTCATATTAGAGAATTGTTATTTTTACTTTAAATAAATTAAATAAATACTTCCCCCGACACTGTTAAAAGGACTGTTAACTCTGATTATTGACATTTTTTCATCTTTCAGTTTGCAAAACTCCCGATCACAATATTTTAAAAAATCCCACCTAAATTTTGTAAATAGTAATCATGTATGAAACTGCAGCCTCATCATCATCAGACACATTCTCTTGTTTTTCTACCACAGCCTCTACTTTAAAATGCAGATAAAAAAAAAAAAGTATTTTTTGTACTTACTTGCCACAGTGTGTGAAGTCACTGCCAGCAAAACCAACAGCGCAGCGGACGTCCACATCGTCGGTGCACCTCCTCTGTGTGAAATATCCCTTTTGTGAGGTCCAGACAGCTTAAATCTGCCTTTATAAACTCTCTGCTGTTTGACCTCACCAAGAGTATTATCAGAAGAAACGCCTCCTTCCTCACGCAGCCCTGCAGAGCTCCTCCAGTCAGATTTTAGGGGCACCTGCACTGATTTGTGTATTTACAGTCTCTGGGATTACAGTCGTACTTACAGTAGAGAAAGAACCACATAATCACACAAGAAATGCAAAAAAATCCACGTTCTTTTTGCAACACGTTGGATCACGAGACACACTCGAGTGTGCATCAGCTGAACAAAAGAAATAACGTTAAATAAACATCATGCAAACATGAAGCCATGCTCAGTAAATATAATCAGCAATGCATTTATTTAAGCACTTAATTTTTAATTTCTTAAATTTTTCTTAATATTTTCATTTAGTGCCACTTTATACTTCATTGCCACCATGTTTCAGAGAGGAAATCATTACTTTTACTTTTACTCCACTGAAGTTTCTTTGCAGATTTATTTACATGCAAAATAAATGAGAAGCTCATAAAATATGCTGTATTGTTGCAGATTAAATAATCCAACAGTGTATAAGACGTAGTTGAAATTAGCTTAAACAAAAACAAACATTAAAACTGCTTATAACAGTATTAACATGATATAATAATTAATACAACACCGGGGCAATTGTTCTACGAAATCAGCTTATTTTTTGCTGTGATATTTTTTTCTGTGCAGGAATTTTGCAAAAAGTATTTTTGCAAAGATGAGTTGTGCTTTATAAGCAATAAAGAAAATATTAACAAAAAAAAAACCCAAAAAAAACTTACTTTTTTTCAGGCTGAATTTTATATTCTATATTTGGGTAAAAACAAAAAAAACTACATTAAAATAAAAAAAGGACAATATAACATATTTATTCAGAATATATAGGTATATTTTACTCAATTATACAATATAAGGAATATTAGGA